>NC_087205.1:46453099-46468099 GCF_015104395.2 Macrobrachium nipponense | reverse complement strand
GATAAGTGATAGGTTCTTTGCTTGAATGGTTTTCCCCTAAATGACCCCTCTGGTTTCTTCACTAACACACATGGAGAACTGAAGTGACTTGGACTGAGTTCTGCTAATCCATGTTTCAGCAAATACACAACTTTTTTCTTCAAAACATCTCGATGATAAGGTGATAAGTGATAGGTTCTTTGCTTGAATGGTTTTCCATCTTCTTGAATCTAGATCTCATGCTTGGTCAGATCAGTACGCCTAGGTACATCTGCAAATATTTCTGGGAAACTTCAAATTACTTCACTTAAGTCTTCACCTTGTTCAACACTCAGATGTTTCAGTTTATCCTCCAAATTTTCCAAAATTGAAGAATTATTCATCTTGCTTTCAGCTCCCAATTCGTAGTCATCATCGTCTTCTGTAGATGAAATTGTTCTTGTTATTGACAGTTTCAGTTTTAGTTTCTGAGAAATAAGGTTTCACGAGGTTCACATGTATCTTCCTTTGTCGGCTTCTTCTTTCTGGTGTTTCAATCACATAAGTTCTATCACTTAACTTCTGAATTATCTTGTAAAGACCTTGAAATTTATTAGTGAGGGGAAATCTCTTGACAGGTAAGAACACTAACACTTGTTGGCCAACACTAAAACTTCTTAGCTTAGTCTTAGCATCATATCTCTTTTTCATTTTCTCTTAACTTACTTTCAAATTTTCTAAAGAGAATTTTCTAATCTCTTTCAACCTTTTCCTCAAGTTCTTGACATATTCTCCTTGGATTTCCTCTTGGTTTCCTTCCCAATTTTCTGCAAGAATCTTAAACAGTCCTCTAACTTCTCTCCCTTCGGGCATTCTCTAAACTAAACATTCACTAAACACTTATTCATAAACATTTTGACAAAAATGTCAAAATCCTACTAACCTCGTTCAATTTGCGGGTTACCAGACCTTTAAAACTGGCTGCAAGGCTTTGCATCGCTGCTCTGGTGGAAGACCACCGAAATACATGGTACTGGTGTAGAGATCGCAACTCCAGGTATATACCCTCTGTGCATTAAACCCACTATCTTTTCACTTATGTTTATTTCGTACCGTTTATGTTTAAGTGACCCATAGACTGACTTGGTATGTCTTATTAAGTGCTCTCCGGCCTTGGTTACATAGTTGCATAGCTACATAACCCCAAAGCTTTTAAATGGCATTTAAGTCACGATACTTTGCTGTCAATTTTACCCCCTGGGCATTAAGGATAGCAGCGTTGTCAATGATTACATATATTGGCGCTAGCTAGAGGATTAGCAAGGCCCTTGCCAATTGCACCTAAACTTCCTCTAGAATGCTAATTTATTGGGAGCTGTTCATTCATTCGTGCTTTTCTATGATGGCTGGATGTTTTCAGGGTAAAAGCTGAAAGCGATAAAACGTAAGTAAAAGACTGAAAATTAGAATTAAGACGACGAAGAAGAAAATGATCACGTAGAGACCCGAGGCCTAATCCCTATCTCTGTTTACACAAAAGTATTCATGTAATAGTTTACATTTAACTTTTCGGCAAAGTATGAGTGGATCATTATCAAAGGAAAAACATACTAGGTCAAAATAAAGTTTCTCTATAATATGCACTGTAATAGCTCTGTAATGAAATATAGCCTTGATTTATATGATAAACCTATACTGATACAAATACTTAATTCATATGTTAGGTCTATAGACCTATAATGATAGTGTCACTTTTATAATAGGCCTTTAAAGACAAGTATAAAAGTCTAATCTTTATAATAGACCTATAATAGTATCAATACCCAATTCTCATAATAATTCTACATAATGGGTTTTTATTCAACTTTACCTACATAACCCTTTCTTCACGTAATTTAATTAAAGCTTATACAGTGTAGTGTCGTCCTGAGACGCCAACAGTTAGGCCCTTGTCAACAGAGATCTACTGAGTTATGTTAAATGGTTTGCTTTCCCGCCCATATGATGATTAACGACACGACAACCCGTGTCGCTCAAATATAGAGGAAATACTATTTCTTTTTTTAGATCAGGATGAATATTTCTAGATATCGACATTAATGTAATGTAATTATTTGAGCCTTTGATGGAAATATCCGAGTGTAATAGTAAATGCTCACATTTATGGGGATTCTGAGGGTCAACGTGCTCTGTAGTACTTCAGCTCCCCAATTCCACCGAATGAGTGTTGGGTTTCAAAATGTTTCGTTAAATTTCATTTCATAATATTTTTTCCACAAATTGTATATATTATATTGTTTGTACGCATATTACTATTATTCTGATTGTAAAGTTTAGTTTCTGTGATTAAAAAAATGATTGATAGCAAATTTCACTAAAAAGCATGCCTGAACTTACCAGGGCGACTGTAACTTACAGTTACTACTCCAAGAAGGTGAAACAAATGTACGGTGGAGATAAGACGTCCCATTTAGCAAAACAGGGTGAACAGTCCCCTGTGACACAGGTCCAGTGTCTTCTGGTGCCAACGGCTTTCCGAAAACAGCATATAATGTCACTTATGGCCTCTCCCTCAACTCAAGAAGAACCAGCGCAAAGTTGGGACACGGAGCAAAGATGATATTTTGCTCACCTGAAATGATAACATTTTTGTAATTGGCGTAATTAGAGGGAACTTAATTATTATTTTATTCTTTAATTATTATTTTCTTCTTTAAGGGTAAGTTCAATTTAATTATTATCAAGCAGTTAATTTCAAATACTATAGAAGCTGTAAATAAGTTTTGTTAAGTGCAGTTCTTATCCCTTTTTCTCCATAGTAATTCAAGTTGATGAATTTTTAGTGTTCAAATTTCCCTCCATAGGTTTCCCTCCAATATTAACACGTGAAGTAAGTTACCACTTGCGAGAGGCGGGAGAACTAGAGACACTTCCTGGACATGGAGACTAGCATATAATAGAGAAGGTTTTTGCTCCAGAAATAGTTGCTTTCGGAGAGGAAAAATGTACTGAGAACTCCCTCCGATGCAATGCCAGAAACGGAGTTACGAGCCTAATAAAGTTAAGCGAATCTTCAAAAGAATTCTTCAAGCAACACCAAAATGCTGCATGTTAAGGTAAGCGGGTAGCGTATGCTTCACGTGTTATTTCAGGGATTGGATGTTGCTGAATTCAATCGGGACAATCCCGATAATACTCTGGGTTCGTCGCCTCCTTTAAAAGCGTCGCATCCTCTAGTCCCGCATAAAAGAACAGCTATAGAAAACGTTCATAAGTCGAATTGTTTTTAAAGAAAACTGAACAGAAGTTTCTGCGGAGTCCTCACACATTCTGTGAACAAACTGTCGCAGAACCATAGGAGAGAGCGGTGATGGTTCGGACATTTTTTTTTTAATCTCCATCTAGAAATATGAGTTTAAGGAGCAGAGATGTCGTTGACTTGTCAATGAGTAGCCTCATCATCCTACTAAATGTAGGAGTGAATTTGACATGTCGTATACTTTACTATACTTGAAGCTGTATATCTTCAAATATAAATTTACAAAATGTCCGAATCATCCCTAACCATGGTGATGATTCGGACAAGAGCACGGGATGATTTAGACAATTATTATTATTGATATTTACCTTAAAATCATATGATATATTAAACATAAATACCATACGAAATGTTTCATTGCAATAATCAAAATCGACTTGAAGATTATTCTCTCCCGTGGTGATTGCAGACAGAAAATGTAACTCAAATCCACGATGTTTGCTGAGAATAAATGTTCAAGTTGGCTTGAACATTTATTCAAGTAAACACCAAACACAAAATGTAACTCAAATAGATGACATTTGTTGTGCATAAATTTGATTTGATGATGGCCTAAAGAACTTTGAAATACCCCTGTTTTCTTTTAAGATTATGCTGAACTAGGTTTGGAAGCATTCCAATTACTGCCTCTTTGCTAATCGTTGCTTTATCCTTAATTTATGGAAATGTAAAACTATTAGTAGCAAATTTCTGTAATTTTCTTAAATAAGAAATTTTAAATTCATCATGTTCGCCTAAATTGCTGATTAATTTGCCTACATAATAGACTTTGCTACCTTTTGCTAGATATATTCCAACAAGAAGAAAGTCTCCCTCCTCTGGGAATCTATCTATGAAACCAACTTCTGTGTCTTCGATCTCCTCCTCTAAGATGTCAGAACAATTATTGTTAAGATCTGTCAAGAGATCTTCAAGACGATGATGAAGGTCTTCATCACTGGTTTGGTCCTCTGTCTAACTTTTTAGTATTTTTCTTGTTTAGTTATGTTTTTATGGTATCATTTCCAAACTTTATTCCCTTCTTGGCTAGGATTTTTTACTTTTACTTCTGTTTTTTCTGTTTACGTTTAAGCTTTTCTGGAGTGTCCATTGCAATCATGCATCATCCTTGCTTTTTGCCTTTAGCTGTCTCTTCCTCTCTCCTGCTTTTGGGAATGGTCGAATATTCTCAGGGGAAAACTGCTGTTGCGATGATAGTGTAGGTTGTGTTTGTAGGTGGTGAAAACCCGTGTGGTTAACCTTGTTTCTATCTTTCTTCACATAATCATGTTCTACCTGAACCACCCTTTTCTCTAAACTCCTGAAGTGTATTTTCTACAGCAGCAGCATCCCTCTCCCTGTTGCTTTTCTTCTTATACTCTCGTCCCATGATAGGCTTTAAGGAACTATAATCAATCTGAAGCAAAGGACAGCCTATTTTTCTTTGTAATGAGGGGTCCTATGATGGGTTTATGAGGTGCTTTATAGGGTAACGAGGGTTAATGAATGGATACACAAAATATATATAACGTAAATATTGTTAGTGAAAGTCTTTTGCTTCTTTGTCGGAATTCATAATTAGTCAAGCATTTGCTAGGAGGGATGATTCGGACGCGTCCGAACCATCCCATACAGATCATAATCATTTGATGACACCCTCATCACCATGTCCTTCGAGATTACAGACAAGTAACAGCTACAACATCTTCGTCATACACCCAAACGGATAATCAACTCCCTTATCATATTCACTACACCACACCGTACGATTCAAACGCAAAAAATTACATAGGAAATGGAAAAAACCCCCACAAAATTTAACCTCTGTACTAAAGTACGCGTCATTTCTCAACCAAAGTCTGTGTCAATAGTAAACAAACTCTCGTTATTTCACGTGTTTTTTTTTTCAGAGCTGAGGACCCTTAAAAGGAAATATACTGTCCGGACCATCCCACTGTCCGAATCATCACTGCTCTCCCCTACATAACTACATTGCCTATATTTCTGTTATTCTCGTGATATAAGTTATACATTCTGAACATACTCGAATGATTTTAAATATGTGACGACCTTCGACCTGAAATATGCATTACTGTTTAATTATGTTCCTCTTACGTGATTTTAGCGTTGTTTTTGTTGATTAACATGAACAATATGCGAAATTATTATTGTTTAACGCTGTCTACGTCTGGCGACTCGGTGTTACATTATGATTGCACTCCACATGACCCTTATTGTTAACTCTCGGAATGAGCCCCTTTTCCCCCTTCACCTAAACTAATTTGCCACTAAATAAAGCAGTGGTATGATTAATCGCATTTCTTGGCGCTTATTGATTTGAATGGAGAGAAGGCGTTCCATATCGGCGTCGTGCTACCAGATTGTTTGATAAGGTTCAAACCTATAGGTAACCCAAACTTCAATTACGAAAGAAAATTCACTACTCAGGAACAAGAGGAGACTGTCACCACATTCCACAATCTGCGTACCAGGCCTCCTAGGCAATGATAGGCTATTTCCGGGGATAGAATTTCCGCCAGATCCTTTTTCGTCTAGAAAAATACCGTCAGTGAAGCAGATGCGCATGCATACCGGCACTCACTGTCAGATAGCATTAGAAATGTAAAATTGTCTCTTAAGTGGTTTTCGTTACATATAAAATAGATACATCATGCAATTCTTCCTATTCATTTTTTTTATTTTAATTTTTTGTTTTGTGTACGGATTCAGAATTCTAACCGTAGGTCGCGTCAATACAAATAAATGATTCAGTCTTCCCAATTCATGTATAATACGTGTCATCACAGCGATGAGTAGGTGGTGCTGGAAGTCTCGAGAACGAAGATCCAGCCAGACCCTCAAAAGTACAGACCAGTCAGTCATGAGGATCGTTGGCTGAGAATGTTGCTGGAGCTGCTGCTGCTATGGTGTAGCTGGGAATCTTTTTCGTGGAGGTGGGGCTAGTCCACATAGTTAGGAACGAAGATTTGCTAATTATCTTCTAAGCAAAATATAAACAATATGAGGAATATTGTAATATAACATAAGAAACAACAAAACGCTACTTATAATATGCTAAAATACCTACAATAGTGAATTATTTAAGAATTTCTGGTACTTTCAACAGAAATGATCCAAATTAATAAAGTAATAACTGATACACACATACACACAGATATATATATATATATATATATATATATATATATATATATATATATATATATATATATGCATAAAGCTACAAATGTCCTTTAATATCTAATTCACTCTACCTCAGAATTATATTGTCATATATGTTAAATGAAAGGGAATTTTTAGTTGATAATAATTTGGTCGGATTCCAGGCGCGAACCTAGGAACCAAGAAATCAGGACGTACAGTGAAGCACCTTTAACCACACAGCTACCACGAGAGGATATAAATTAACGTCGCCTCTCACCTACAAATCCCTGTTGCGCTCACGTGTTCACGGTTTTGGAGTTGGTATCAGCTCTCCTCGACCTTATGAACTGTGTAGTGCTTTTTTCGCACGTTGCCAATTTATGAGTCTGATCACATCACCATGATTCATATATATGCACAAAGCTACACGTGTCCTTTAATATCTAATTCGCTCTACCTCAGAATTAATATATTTTCGTATATGTTAACTGAAGGGGAATTTAGTTGATAATAATTTGGTCGGCTCACGGGCGCGAACCTAGGAACCAAGAAATCAGGACGTACAGTGAAACGCCATTAACCACACAGCTACCATTAGAGTATATAAGTTAACGCCGCCTGAGCGCGACAGGGATTTGTAGGTGAGAGGCGGCGTTAACTTATATCCTCTCACGGTAGCTGCGTGGTTAAAGGCGCTTCACTGTACGTCCTGAGTTCTTGGTTCCTAGGTTTGCGCCAGGGAGCCAACCAAATTATCAACTAAAGATTACCCTTCAGTTAACATATATGAAAATATATTAACTCTGAGGTACAGTGAATAAGATATTAAAGGACATTTGTAGCTTTATGCATATATATGAATCATGGTGAAGTGATCAGACATATATATATATATATATATATATATATATATATATATATATATATATATATATATATATATATATATATATATCAAAAACCTTCAGCTATATGTATCGTTTATCATCAGATTACCCAACCTCGAAATATCATACTATGCCCATAACCCACACTATATCTCCCCACAGGAGATCCCCAATAGGGTAATCTCTCCTCTCCCAGCTTGGCCCCACTGCCAGTGTCGGACTGAGAGTCAACTCCCATGACCACAGCGGAAACTCACACAAAGGTGTGGCCTGTAACCCAATCCTGAGTTGGTCATCATTACCTGTGAGACTCCAAAAACTGTTTACTAATCACATGACCTGTTAAATCAGGATTTCTCCTTTCCGAGTACTTGGGACCTTCATCCCTATTTCCCGACCTTGATTTGTTTCCTTTGTAACTTTAAGATTGATTCATTGTGTAAATTTGTCCTTTTGTCTTGAGACCTGGTCTCCATTCCAGCTGATAACCTTACTGTGCACTGTGCAAGTTGAACAGTGCTAGCAATCAGTCATACTGGAGCAGTCATTTGTTTACACTGACTAAGGTTCCCATATACGTCAAAAAGGTTATCATATATGTTAAACAAAGGGTTTTATGGAAATATCTTATAATTAGTTTCTTATAAAATTTATTTTGTATAGTTAGTATAAAGTCTGCAGTTTATGAGTTTTCATTGCTTAAGTTGAATAGATAAAATATAATTAATCGTTCAGCTGTAAACCTATATTGAATACCTTAGTATACATTCTATCTGACAACCTTACTGTGCACTGCACAAATTGTACAGTGCCAGCAACTAGGCATTCTGGAACAGTCATTTATTTACACTGACTAAGGTTCCCATATAGGTTAAAAAGGTACCCCTATAGGTTAAACGAAGGGTTGTATGGAAAAATCTTATAATTAGTCAGGGGTAGAACTCATTTTGTATAATTAGTATAAAGTCTGCAGTTTATGAGATATTATTGTACAAGTTGAACAGATAAAAGATAATTAATCATCCAGCTGTAAACCTATATTAAATACATTATTATGCATTTGCTCATAGCCTACAAGTCAAGTAAAGGGAAACTTTAAAACTTAGTCAAAACATGGAAGGAAACAGTTTAAAATTAGTCTTAAGTAATATACAAGCTGCAAGAGAGAGAGAATAAGATTTCTTAACACTCCATGCTTACCTAGACATTCACACCTGAAAAAGACATAAAATGTCTTTTTTTGTCGGGAACTGTAACAGTTATACATTTTATATCTGCATTAAAGCCCTCAGTTTTAAGAAATCTAAAAAAGAAAACATACTAGATTTTAGTAAAGCAAACAAAAGTCGGAAGCCAGACCACACAGGTTGGCGTATGGAAGCCTTATTTCTCCACACCCTAGTCATTACAGATTGGTCATGGTAAATTATCACACTTTGCTCTCCCTCCTAAAACTTTTCCTCCTTCTGCAGCTTAACGAGCCCTCTAATGTCTTATATCTTTTTGAATGCTGTTGTGCTGTCGTTCAAAATTTCCCTTCCAGGTCAACCATCTGAAGACAAGAGGAAGCCAACGATTTCCTAATGGTACATCCCCGAAGAAGACCTCAGTGTAGGAGAGAAGGCAGTACAGGAGAGCTGAACCCATATAAGGCACTGAAATGGCTCCCCTGATTCATTTTTACTGAGGTCAGGTCACTGTCAGGCAGGTTCTCAGCGACCGGGATTCTGCCCCCCGCCCCGGCCCCACGCCCTTCCTTGCCATCGACTGTTTTACTTTGTGGTGTTGATACATTTCCCACCAAGATCTCATAACTTCAAAGTCTGGCACTCCGTTCAAGAGGACAAAGGTGGATTTTGAAATCTGTTTCGACACAATTCTCTTACTTCTTTAATTACAGTGTGCTCTCATATATAAGGTAAATCCCCATTGCATCTCCTTCAGAGGCTAAGTGAAGTGGAAAATATTTGTGACTTGCAACCATATGTGGTTATTAATTTTTCTTTCTTGTATTAGTGTTAGATTGTTTACCCTCTCTGCTTACAGTAAGCCCCAGTTACATTAATAGCGTTTTAAATCGAGGATTATAGTGTATCCTTAATTTGCAAAATAGGAGACCATGAATGTTGTGTTCATCGTCTGTGTCCCCAAGGTAGCTAGGTGCTTCTACTGTCTTCAGTTATCAAGTCCCAGGGTGGACCAGTGGAAGATTGAATAGCTGTTATTTATTATTTTATGTTCCATGCTCATTGCAATAACCCTTTCTTTCATTCAATCAATGTTTCCCCATAGAAGGCTTAACATTCTCTGGTTTTGCATAGCGGCACTAATTGATTTGTGAACTAACATAAACTCAGTCACAGAGCTAGTACTTTTACCTCCTGTGTATGTATCTTCTGATTCATGTAATAATAACTTAATTAAGAGTAACATTGCATTTCCCTTAAATCCATCAATTCTGATACATTTTCCCCTGTTTTCCATTGTTACTTGCATGGCACCTAATTTTGTCAGATGTTAGTTTATTTCTACACTAAATTGTAGACGTTGCACGGTCATGTACATAACTATAACTATATATATATATTATATATATATATATATATATATATATATATATATATAAATATATATATATTTACGTTTATTGATCGCATCATCTACCCAAGCAGTCATTAAATTATTTATTTGCCTAGAAGAGCAGCCATTTTTTACTCCTAACATCAGCTGACTAGGCGAAACTCAAAGCATGCCAGACCTAGGCATGTCCGGCGCTATTTGGATGAGCGGGGGTTGGGGGTTGGGGGGAGGGGGGAAGTTAAAAAAAAGAAAACTCATTAAGCATTAGGGGACGTATCCCAAAGGGAGTGTATAGCTAGTTAGGTACTTCTTAGGCCTACTCATAAGATCCCTTATCCTGTGAACCTTCGCTGGCTGTATGTCTGTTTCCAGGATGACCTGCCAACAGGGGGGAAAAGCTGCCCCAACACCCAGGATTCGCACCTGACGACGTCCTCAGTTCAGCACAGTCCTTGACCTCGGACAGACGTCCGAGCCAGCCTGCCCATAGGCCTAACAAAGGCGCTTACTGGCGCGCCTTGAACTCTGACAAAGCCGACGCCAACCTCTCCAATTTACTCTCCATAAGCCACCCAGGTACGTCTTGAGTTACAGTCATATTGCCAGTTCTTTTCCTCCGAGTCAAATAAACTCTCCCACATTTTCCAATTCAAACTCCCACTTCTCAAATGAACCTCCCTTTGTTCCTTTTCTGCTAGCGGCTGCATGCTAACCTTTTGTGATTGTCCCAGGTAAACAAAGTCTTCATTGAGCATTTCCATTTAGGCACAAAGTTTCCTCCCTTGTGTGTGATTAAAGATAAACACCCTCCACAGTGCATTAGCTGAAATATTGTGCAAGAAGTCTCTAGTTTATGTTGTGTGTAATTTGGGAATTATTTTCAGATTGCTGAGTCCGTGCTCTGTCTCCTCGCAAGCGTCTCTTACCGCTAGATATTATCAATTTGGAAACCGTCATGCAGTATGTAGATTTTGGCCAGTTTTTCCATATTGTGAAAGATAAGAGTGTTCCAGACAGTACATGGACTCCCCCACGTGATATACCTGCCTTGCCCTTATCTCAGGCCATTCAATGTTGATTGTAAATAAATGTAAATTAGATTAATCTGCTGAGTTTTCAATGGCGACCTTGCATTCCCTTTAACAATTATCTAAGGTAAGTCATAAGCGTTCCATTTTTCATTATTTCCGTTTTTTTCCTTACGTTTTGGACAAAGGCCATCCCAAACGTGAATATATTTATATATATACATCACGAGTAACCATTCTGTTTTTCTTTTCCATATCCAAATAAAATTTTTTGGAAAACTGATTTTGAAAAGAGTAAAGTAGAATTCAATCCCTCGGGACAGTAAAAATCCCCCGCTTCTGTAAACTACTTAAAATCTCCTTTCCACACCCTACTGTTCTTGGGACAAGAAAACCCCTTGACAGTATTTTGACATCTTTGATTTCCCCCATGTTGTATTGCTAGACGAAACAGAGACAAAAACCTGTTTAATGGCTGTCCTTAAGATTAGCCTCAAGATTATAAATAACCTGTCAGTGCCCTCAGGACCTGCAGGTGGCCTCTGCTCTGACCCAACACAAGAAGGTTATGCGTATCCTAAGGGACTTGTGCCCCTTCCCATTGTAACATGTTACCTAGCTATATCGAGAGTCCTGGGTTAATCCTTAATCCTTCTACCTGACCCTAACCTTATCATTGTTGTCAGACCTTTGAGGTCCTGACTCCGGTCCCCTTGCATCTGCATATCCCTTGGCCTCTCTTGGCCCACTTGCACTTGCATTGTCTTCCTTATTTTCACACTTTCTTGCCGTTGTTCAAATGTAATTTTAGGAAACAGTAGACGATTAGCGAAGGACACAAAGGAACAGAGACGAATCACCCCTAACAAGCTTGGACCTGTGTTTTGCATGGCCAAGAACAACAACAACGAACTTGACTGGCAGATACCAGATCAACACTCTGGGCATATATAGAACCTGTGCAGTTCGTGTAGAGACCTTACATGTTAAGTTTCCTCAAACCATCTTGGACAATCCCTCTGTTTGGGATAGAACTCTGGCGACAAACTGACACTGCCCTTTGACTCCAGCTCTGTTGCCACACCTGACATGAAAGTGTCATCGAGCTGGATGACTCGGCCGACCGCTTTCCATTTACCATCATCTTGTTGCTGAATTACATTGAGACTGCCAGAGTCTGACTAATGAAGACATTGTCTCATATTCTACAGTGAAGGACTGCGAGTGACCCTCCTCCCTTGGCCAAAGACCTGGTACGGAGCTACGCCCACCAATCTACCTAATCAGGTAATTGAAGGTGAACAGTCAGTTACAAAAGCGGTGTCGTCCCGCCAGGCCTGGCTCGGTGAGATCATGCCCTTCTTGCCCTGAAAGTGGCCCATATTCAAACAACCAGTATATAGTTAGAATGGTTCGAATGGGAGGAGGAGGGAAATTACGATAATCACGCAAAGAAAAGTAATATTGAATGAAATATATATGGAGAGAGAGAGAGAACTTTTATTCCTGTTTAGTTACTAAACTGACGGATATACTTGAGACCTTCTGCTTTAAGAAACGTGTTATCATATATTTTTTGTAAAACAATTATTATGACATCTTATCACATCGTATTTTTTAATCGTTATCACATTTTCTAAATAAAAATACCTTAAATATTGTTGGAACTGACTACTATTCATATTAATATTATTCAGACGAAAATATCCTTTTTAATTATCCTATAAGCAGCTGTATTCTCTCTCTCTCTCTCTCTCTCTCTCTCTCTCTCTCATTCTGTGCTCCGTCTTATATCGCCTGGATTGACTATTTAAATAATGGTAGATGTTTAATATTTTATTTGGATGTGGCCAGGGATCACAAAACCGTAAATGGCTACTCTACCAACTTGTGCTAAGCTGTATCTATTTTTGCACTAGATTGACTGGACTATAATTACCTGTATTACCAATAATATTCGAATCTGGTCACAAAAATGTACCACACCAGGTTTTGTAGTCGTGGGTTGTATAAGTCATCAAAGCATCAACTTTGCAAGGGTATTATTTTATTAATTAATCTACGCTAAGAACACATTACTGGATATGCTAATCCAGTACTACAGGATTTGTATTTATGGCATAACTTAGTTGAGTTACCAGTATTTGAGTGTGATGGGCCTCTTGGCTCCGCCCCTCGCCACCATCTAGGCTACTTATAGAAAGTATTTCAATTTGCTATATTTCTTATATTATAGAATATTTATTATATTATTTCCGAAACTCTTTGTGAAAATATATGATGTGAAATGAAATGCAATGAAATGTGTGCATCGGTGCATTAACATGATGATGGTGAGGTATAAAGTATGTAGGTGTTGCAAAACCGTATACTATTAACATATTATTTAGTGTCAAATTATTTGGTGATAGTCTTCAGACCTGGTCAGATCAGTCACGTCTTAGCTAACCATCTGGGTAATGCCTCACTATCGCTTACGTTATGAATCCTGGTTCTCCCACGAGGTAACGTGCTACACACAGCCATGGACGAGCTGTATAACGCCAGTGGTCTTATAGTCGTGTGTTTGCAGACTTTATGGAGGTTTATTTGGTAATTACGATTATCTACACTTAGGTAAGTGTTAGACGAGGTAATTGTGTTTAGCTATACGTTTGGAATAACTGTTCTAACATAATGTTTTGCACTATAATCTATGTATTAGATACTTATCTATGCCAACGTTTGTAGGGATGGCGGCAGCAAATAAAGGCAACTCTGTTGAGCATATACCTCAATGGCTCCAAACACGACTGTCAAGACCACTGGCGTTATATAGAGCTCGTCTATGGCTGTGTGTAGCACGTTACCTCGTGGGAGAACCAGGATTCATAATGTAAGCGATAGTTATACAGACATTAACCAGACATACAAAGATAATCTCAGTAACCCTATAATGCTGTGTGCCAGTCGTGATGGCGACGTACAATCATTGATATTAACTGCTATCAGTAAAGGTATTACTATCACCACCTTATAAATGTTGAAAAGCGAACCCGTCAAGACTTTAATTAAGGTCACTCAATGTCACCTGTCCCTATCACCTTTAACCCTCACCTTGTTTTAAATATCCTTCTATCGCCGCACCTCATGTCCGGGATTTTAATGTCTTACAGATATTATGAGATTGATCAGATGGATGTTTTTTGGAAGGTAAAATAATACTCAGATGACAGTATTTCATACGCCATTTATTTTCCAAATGTTTACATTTTTCCAATACAAAAAATAAAAACATGGCTATTTAAAAGACTAAATGAACAGGAGATATCGAAAGTGGTGGGTTTCTTGAATAGCTTGGAGGGGGAACCCCAACAAGATGTGTTGGACGTTACCGCTGAAGTCACGAATAAAGGCGGAGTGAGCAAGCATGAGCCGGAGGGCACGGGTTGGAGTTGGGCAGGTGGGGTTGGATGGATAGCCGAGACGTGACCGATCTGACCAGGTCTAAAGACTGATCCCAAATAATTTGAGACTAAATAGTATGTTATACAGTTTTGCAACACCTACATAATTTATACCCCACCATCATTATATTAATGCACCGATGCACACATTTCACTGCATTTCATTTCACATCATTTATTTTCACAAAGAGTTTCGGAAATAATATAATAAATATTCTATAGCATAAGAAATGTAGTAAATTGAAATACTTTCTATAAGTAGTCTAGATGGTTGTGAGGGGTGGAGCCAAGTGGCCCATCACACACAAATACTGGTAACTCAACTAAGTTATGCCATAAATACAAAACCTGTAGTACTGGATTAGCATATCCAGTAATGTGCTCTTAGCATAGATTAATCAATAAAATAATATCCTTGCAAAATTGATGCCATTTACGGTTTTGTGATCCTTCGCCACATCCCCCAAATAACAACCCAGGCGATATAAGACGGATGACAGAGAGAGAGAGAGAGAGAGAGAGAGAGAGAGAGAGAGAGAGAGAGAGAGAGAGAGAGATATAGGTGCTTATAGGATAATTAAAAATGATATTTTCGTCTGAATAATATTAATATGAATAGTCAGTTCCAACAATAGTTA
>NC_087205.1:46383099-46448099 GCF_015104395.2 Macrobrachium nipponense | reverse complement strand
AATTTCATCATAATTTTCACTGTATCACTAATGCGCAACAAACAAAAACATAAAAGTGTACGCATGAAATTATGGAAATTGAAAAATCTGAAATTAGTTATAGGTGCCAGGCTTGTCAAATTGAGGTTTGTCATAACATAGATGTACAAAACACGAAACTTTGCAGAGTGTAATGCATGGACCACTTTTTTCGTGGTTCATAAACAAACAACAACATTATTGTCAACATTTAGTTTCAAAATAACAAATCAAAACTAATGATGATTCTCGAAATCCTTAGAAATGCTGGTTTTCCACGAATTATATTTTTATCTGACAGATATAAACGTTTATTCCATTTGAGGTGAATTTGTCAAGTAGAATATTTTCATTTTGGGGCCGTACTGACAGTAAAGACTCATATGTATACAGGGCCTATAGAAATAATACATGTATATATGTAGACGGGGTCTACAGTTTTAGGTACGTGCCATAATAATTATTTGCTTCGTGCTAAAGATGTAGCAATCTTCTTATCTTAAAGTTTCTATTATCTTGGGGGAAAATAAATTGAATGTGTTCTTATATGATTGGGAAACTTTTCCACCTTTTGAATTAGGTGCTTGGATTGCGACAAACTATCCTAATAGGCCACTGTTTCTTGTAAGTCTATTGGCAATAGGAGAATTTAACGTAAGTTCGATATTGTCACTGAGCCCAATCAACACTTCGAACATCCACGCTTCACACTTCCACCAACTTCTCTTCTTCCCTCTTCCCCTAATTCTGCTGGCCTCGGGCTGTGTCGCTTCCTTTATTTTGGTTGTTACCTGCTAGCTCTGCCCTTGGGATCCATATGTTTGAATGGATTGGTTGTTTGCCTTTTCCAAAGTAATTGGTAAGCTTCTTATTTTGGGAAACGCCTCCTTGGCCATGCCAGGCTCTTGAGGGTGTGTCTTCATAGTCATTGGTTAAATAGCTTCCACAGGTCATCCTTGTAGGCTGGCACTGTTGAATTGATTGGTTAAAAGGGTGGAGCTATGATTTTCACACTCTCCCTCTTTTGAACAAATAGCATTGACTTTTCCTTAGTAATATTAAGCTGAAGGCCCTCGAGGTGGTCTAATCCAAATTAATTCTCGGCGCTCGAATGTGTCAGAAGTTGTCAGGAGAGACGTAGCATCGATTAATTTTCGTGAAGTGGGAGGACAAGGTGTATCTCGCCTGTTCGGAGTGTTTACACAAGTTTGGGGAGACTCAGACCTTGCATAAAACAAAGAGCCTTGATTGTTAGCGATCGTTGTTTCCCTCCTCGAGTCGGGAAGACTTCCGTTGTTATGCGCGTGCCGATCAGTCTTTTCTGTAACATATTTTCCTTTCCTCATTTCGTTGCCTTTGATAATAATTCCCTCGATCCCATAACATATATATAGATTCCAGTGCTAAAGATTTCACCGTAGCATTGCTATGATACGATGATGACTATAATAGTCCATTGTAATTACAATGAAGCTGATGTAATATAAAGAATCATAGAGACTAGTTTACGTCAATATATATATATATATATATATATAGTATATATACATATCATGTTGTGTGTGTGTGTGTGTATATTATTATATATATATATAATATATATATATATATATATACTATATATATATATGTGTGTGTGTGTGTGTTACGACCCTTGTTTGGGCCGGGTTGCAAGTTCTTTTGCACAAGAATAGAGAGGACAGTGATCTTATCAAGTATTCAGGATAAATTCCAGTCAGCGGAGACAAAAACAAACACAGGAAAACTCAACAATATTTATTAACAAACAAAGCAAAGAATAATAAAGTCAGCCTTGTGACTATACAGGACAACAACTTAGTCCGTTCCTTACTACTCCCTTAGGAGTTCCTAAACACTAACACTAAACCCTAGACAGAAAATAGAGAAATATACTGCATAAATTAGCAAAATGGGCTAACACAATCACTAAATATAAACCAATACCTATAACTAAACAGAGAGGAAAGAAGTAAGGAGACCAACAGGGGGAAAACTTAATTCTCCTACCTACAAATATAACTAATCTTAAATATAAAAAATATCAAACATATTGATTGATATAATACCCACAAGAAATAACGAAAATTATAGCATCACTCGTGACAAGATATACACAAAGACTGGCATATACTATATATATATATATATATATATATATATATATATATATATATATATATATATATATATATATAAATATATGAAGCGGCAATAAGAAATGCCAACAATCTCGAACGACTCACTATACGAGGAGTAAATAGAAAAAGAATACTCGAGAAGAGCTCCTCACAACTGAATAAGGGTGGATGAATGGATGTGATAAGGGATGAATGGATGCCCAACGATTCAGGCTAAAACAGTTGCCTTGCTGTAGGCCGAAATACAGAGGGAGCCGTGATCTCTTACATCCACTGAATGCCACGTATCAGGGCAATACTCCGCTATCTGAAGGGCGTGCAGCTACACAAGGTCACCAATACCATGGGGAAGGTAGCCGTGTCTGTCGCTGCTCCCGACCAAAAACACAAGGGAAATTCCCTACCTGGTAGCAACCGCCCTACTTGCACCTTCACGGGCCTCAATGCCCCCACCGCTGCTGGGCAGCTCAGAAGGACGTCGTAGGCAAACACAGTGATGTCCCTCCCACGTCCACTCTGTCGGGATCCAGCGCCGAAATCAGAGACCGCAGGAAAGTACACACAGTAAGGGGGGGGGGAAAGTCACCGCAGATGGCAGAAATGCCCCTGCGCCTTCAATACTGACGACGTTCGAATCCTTCGAAGGGCGAGTTGGGATTAAGAAAAAATATGCCAGCTGCCAACAACCATGCGGGGAGAATAGCGAGCCCGAACTGTTTTTCGGGTAAAAAGTCGCGCCCCTCCAATATCCTCCACTGGTGTCCTTTTCAACCAACCACTCGAAAGATAAACAAAAAAACAAAAAAACTAGCATTAATAAGATGCTCACAAACATTTAACAAGCGGGGAGGAGGTTTAAACAAGCAGTTCGCTTGATGCTCAGCCGAGACCAAAGTAAAGCTTAAAACTAAACCCTTAAAAAACTAATTTCCTTACGCTAAATTTTATATACAACAAAATATAACAAAGCAGTAACAAGGCTGAGAAAAATAAAGCAAAAGCAATGCCAATTACGTTAATACATGATATATATATATATTAATATATATATATATATATATATATATATATATATAACTGAATCACGAAAGTTTGGAACGTGATAAATCCATAAATAAAGGTATAAGCCACAAAGGAAAAATAAATAACGCAATTTCTGCAAGATCTTTTGACTCAACGCCCTTTACTCAGCAGATAAACTGACTTACATGAGGAATTGACAGTACAGGAAAGGGATTATAAGGATAGGGATTATACGGAGATTAGTACCTAGAATCCGGCACACCTGGAGAATGAGTAACCTTTCCAAACAAGCATAAACACGGGTACAATTAAAAAAAAAAAAAAAAAAAAAAAGTCAAGCTGCTGAGACACAGGAACAAGACAATTAAAGGATTATATAGGGCGACAGCTATTCAGATCTTTGGTAAACAAAAACTTATTCACAATACATAAACATACATTTATAACGAAGATATCTCTAAGGCAACTAATTTGTATTTAAGTCCGTAATTATATTTTTGAGGTCATTCTTAAACATGTTACAAAGAAAGACAAGGGTCTAAATGAAATCTAAAAGGATTGGTAGTATAGTAATTGCAAGGTCAAAAAGATGTTATCACAAAATCTTTTAGAATCTGCCATGATACAACTTATTTCCCATTGTAATTTTAATATTAGTCGTGGCCTATTTCATTTAGACCCTTGTATTTGTAACATGTTTAAGAATGACCTCAAAGATATAATTGCAGACTTAAATACAAATTAGTTGCCTTAGAGATATCTTCGTTTGTGAATAAGTTTTTGTTTACCAAGATCTGAATAGCTGTCGCCTTATATAATCCTTTAATTGTCTTATCCCTGTGTCTGAGCAGATTGACTTAATCTTTTTGTTTTTTTAAATTGTACCCATGTTTATGCTTGTTTGGAAATGTTACTCATTCTCTAGGTATGCCGATTCTAGGTACAAATCTCCTTATCATCCCTATCCGTCAGTTATACGACCTTACCTGTACGTCAATTCTCATGTAAGTCAGTTTATCTGCTGAGTAAAGGACGTTGAGTCGAAAGATCTTGCAGAAATTCCGTTGTTTATTTTTTCCTTATATATATATATATGATATATATATATATATATATATATATATATATATATATATATATATATTATATGACATAAAACTTGTTCATCCTTATGGATCCTGATAAAGTTAAAGTTGATGCTTTATAAATGGAAACTGATTTTTTCTTTCCTTTCCCTTCTTCTCCTCTTTTTGAACAGGTGGCCCTGAGCGGCCCTGACCAAGTGCCCCATGTAGCAAACGCTTACAACGACAATGGCCAGTCCGCTTCTGAGCACTTTGCCATGTGATTGTAAATAACTTTAGTAACGTCACCAGTGCTATGGAGACTGATAGCTCCTCTGTATTGTTATATCTTCTGATAACACTTTCAGAGAATTATAGTAATTTATGAATAGTTTACATGTTATCTTAATCCTTATTTGAAATATGATTTTTAGTATTTCTAAAAGGTATGTACTCTTATCTCTTTTTCGGTTCATGGCCAGCAAGACGACTAGTCAGACGTTTTGCATAGACTGCGCTAGCTCGCGAATTGTGAATATATATATATATATATATATAATATATATATATATATATATATATATATATATATATATATATATATTTGTATACATACATACGTATATACACACATACATACATACATACATACATACATACATACATACATATATATATATATTGTGACGAAGTGCCAAGTATCTGGTTACTACACTTACCATTCATTAACTGTTACCTCACAAAAGCCAGACACCAGGTGACAGGTCCTGAACCCTCATCACAGGTACTAAACGACTGAATACTCTAAAGGCAACAGTGATCCCTTAACAACTTACCAGTATTGCAGAAATCAGACTAAGTTCATCAAAACAGGTTGAGGTAATCTTTGTAAGTAATTAAATTAATCAAAGGGCATCACTCCATCAACACCTTTCAAAGTCTAAGTATTTCCCTGATTTCAGAAGTCTAAGTACTTCCCTGGTTCTAAGTCACTTCAAGTTAATTGAAGGAAAACGATCAATTACCACTCTATGTTTAATCCTAACATCAATGCAATCAAATGCAAATATACTGGTTAGAAATGAAAACACTTATAAAAATTTTAAATACAAAAATTTATTATTAAACTCAAAATTTATAAGTGAAATTCACAATATCAGGGAAAATTACTGTTACTTGAAAACAAAGTAAAGTTTAATTAATTCTTGAATCAATTAAGTAAAATTAAATCAAAATTAATTTATCACAAAATTCAAGAAAATTAATTCAATCAAAATGCAAAAGTGTTAGGCAATAATTGAAAATTGAAAATTAATTCACAAGTGCTAAACAACAATAAAACTTGAAAAGAATTCTAAGTAAATGCAAATTAAGTCACGAGTGTTAAATTTAATTAAATGTGCAATGTTTAAGCAATGAAAATAACTAAGTTACTTAAATTTGAATGCAAATGAAAACACAGACAAATGCAGAAAATAACAAAATGGCAAAAAGTATTAATCACACAGAATATAAAATAAAAACACACACTTCAATAAGAAACTGAATAAATGCACAAAAAATAAACAAACACAAAACACAAAAATTTGCAATGTGTAAAAATATAAATAGTTCCTCTCAAACCACTGTAACTATCAGTTATTAGTTTTTACCAAACCTTAGTAACCATCAGTTATTAGTTTTTACCTAACCACTGTTCCTATCAGTTATTAGTTTTTACCTGACCACTGTTCCTATTAGTTATTAGTTGCAACTAATAAAAATATAACACACTTTACCTTTTTGGTATGTCAATTTCTTTCTTTCTTGCTGCAGCTCGTTTCACACTTTCACAAAACCAGGCGCCGTTACAAAACAATGCTTGTTCAGATTCCACAAAAAACACTAAATAACACTAGATAAACTCTAAGAAATATCAAATCTGAAATTCTCAAGTTACAAGTGACCATTCAATAAGTACTAAATTGTTACGTTACTTTAAAATCAAAAGTGCTATGCGATGGAGAGAGAGGGAGAGAGAGAGGAGAGAGAGAGAGAGAGAGAGAGAGATGTGAACACCTCGAGTATCTAAGATGTAATGAAATTCTTCTCCCTTACGGAAGCTGGACTGGGGATGACACAAAACGTTTTGGGCATCAATTCTTTCTAGAAGCTTTGAAATCTTTCGCAACATTACATACAAAATGTGAAATGTGCGCGTGGCACTCTGCAAAGACATACACGTATGAGACCAGTCTGTTAAAAAAAGACACATACTCGACTCGATCGATCGAAGCAGAAGTCCCTTATCATACGTGATGACAGAATCCCAAACACAATGAAGACTCGAGCTCTCTTATCAAGATTTTGTTTTTCAAAATCTTGCCAGATTTTGAAAAACAACTCTAGCTTTGAACGGACAAAGATATTCTCTCTCTTTCTACACTCTACGTTATATATTATTTTATAATATGTAATGCAAAATCTGAACACACATTTTAAACATCCTATCTCTAAGCTAGCTAGGAATCTGAAAAAATGTTGCACAATCTTATACATATTTTATACAGTCATGCATTTTGACAGTAGCAATATATAACATATATATATATATATATATATATATATATAATATATATATATATATATATATATATACATATAAATATATATATAAAACTTGGGCAGTTAGAAAAGAATATGGGAAAATTGAAGTATTGAGTAAGGATTGGGGAAGAAGAGAGTTAGTGCTGACATACTGAGATAAACGTATGGTACGAAGAGAGTGAACTTCAGTACTAGTAAATATTCATAGAAATTCTTTAACCCTTACGACAACCATAAGGTGAAGAAGGAAATAACAATATTATTTTCGTACAGGTGAAAAATAACTTATGAAATATAATAAAGACATTAATAATAAAACAAAAACAACAAATAATCCCGGAAAAGCTTTTCCTCAGCCTAACGTTGGAATGAGTGTGCGGCAAAATCCTCTGAGTGTCTTGAAGAGCGGCAGGAGCTGATGATGACTGTCGTCAGCTGAGGAGCCGAGGGAGGGAACGAGGAAGGGAAAGGAGGAAGATAAAGACTTTCATAGGGAGGAGGCTTACATGAAGCAAGAGGAGGAAAGAGAAGAACAATCTACCATTTGAAGATTATAACACCGTTGAGAGTCTCCAACATCTCCAACGCTTCTTAAAACGGAGGAGCGCAACAGCAGCCAAGCGTTTAGAGTAAATGGAGTACAGTACTTGGACGATGTTCTTGAGGAAAAGGAGGTAATACTTACTATTGAAGGGTCTGCACTCAGCGAACAGATCATTAAAAGAAGAGATTGCCAGAAAGGATGCGTATGAAAAAGGACAGAAAGAGAATGACGCCAAATGATCTGTAACTGTTTTTTACATTAGATTAAAAGGAGTAGAGAAGCTATAGACTCTCACAGATTTATTCTTGTAACAAACAACTTAGACTTAACGATTCTGCTTAGCTCGACGGATAAACGATTGTTTAAACAAAGTCGGAAGAACTGCAGAGAGAACTAAACAGAAGACATTTGGTATAATTTTCTACAGATTTTGATGATTATGTTAACTTTGTTTTCAGCGATAACGATTCTATCTCTGGCAACTGATGTCCGAAGCAAGCAATGAGACCTTCACCTTTAAAGAACACAAAACTTTTAGGAACAAAAGACTCTCTCTCTCTCTCTCTCTCTCCCTCTCTCTTGCTCTATTTTTTCAGCTCATTCATGTCTCTTTTGACAGTTTTTATGATTTAAAGTTATAAGTAAATTTTAATACTTGTTTCTTCTCACATTTATAACTCGCACAGCGCTAAAACACCTATATTAAACGAATGTACGGAGCACTTACAAGATTACACAACAGATGGTTCAGTATATTCTGTTGAGGGTGATACACTTAATAATAGATGGCTCTGTTCGCTGATGTCGTTGAGCTTTGGACTCTTACCTCTGCTTCCTTAAGGAGAAGAAAAAGAAAACAAACTCATAACTTTGTATGGTAAAAAAAAAAAAAAAAAAAAAAAAAAAAAAAAACTGAAAAGTTACCCTAGTTATCCTGGTTATCCCATCTATTTCAGTCATAGCAGTTATTGCTCCTATTGCGTGGTGGATTTTCTCTTCAGCCTCTTTGTGATTCTGAGTACGGAGTGACTATGTCCGTGAGGTGGCGTTCATCGCCATATATATATATATATATATATATATATATATATATATATATATATATATAGATATATGTATATATATATATATGTATATATATATATATATATATATATATATATATATATATATATATATATATATATAAAGGAGCCCATGAAAACGCCAAAATATACAGAGAAAATACCATAATTCACAGACTGCTGTCTCCCTCTTCAGGTAGATGAGTGAGAAAAGTTACAGAAAATGTAGTATTTATACCAAGAGATCCATCCACAAGTAAGCCAATTTAATCCTCTTAAGCGTTGGTAGAATGAAAACCTTATCAATGACATCTGAATCACATGTGACCTTTGAGATATTCATTACCTGTTTCTGTTTAATCAAGGCCGATTCCATCATCTGACTCTTGTACCGGCAGTTGCTGCTATAAATTATGTGACAAGTCCCAGTTTAGTCTGTGGTTAGTTCATTATGAACAACAGAACTTAACTATTCTCAACCATATAAATGAACATAACCACAGGATGAACTGGAATTTGTCACGAATAATTTATAGCCAGCAACGGCCGCTCCAAAGACGTCTATCTGTGTAGTGGCAATCACAGTCTAACCTGTCGTCCGGTTGTGCACTAGTATAGGTAAGGAAATAATAACAAATAAAGTCCACCTGCGTAGCTAAGAAGAATACACCTGTCTTAATCGCTTCCTAGATTATTATTTTTTGCCTGTCCTTCATCGCATGCGTGTTAACTTCTCTCTCTCCTGTTTTTCCTTCATATCCCGAACCCACAAATGACCGAAATTAGGTCATATACATATTTTATACATTTAAATTTTTTGTTGTTGTTGTTGACCTATGGTTGATAGACGGATGTGGTGAACAATGACATTCTTTGAAATAATAGATATCAGCGTTAGCTCTCACGGAGACAAGAGGGAATATCTTTTTGCTAAGCATTTTACTGTCTCAGAAGTTCAGTCACTTCGATATATAGCTGTGTTTGCATGGAAAATTCCTCGACCGATGTGTTCGTGTAAGCGTCTGTTTCTGTGGCAGGAACCATTGAGAGATAAGTGTTATTCAAGATAGATTACTTTCCTAACAAGGAAAATATAGAATGCAGAAAACTCTATTATGTGTAAATCAGGAATTATGAAATAAATTATGTATTACACAATCGTTTTTGCACAACAAACTCATTATATGACAGTGACGTCATCTAAAAGGAGTGGACTTACGAGAATGCTCGTTCGTTTGTAAGTCACGTTTTACCTCCTCTATGAACTTTTTCATATAATTTTAAAAACCACAAGAAACTTCGGACATGGACACTAGAGGTGAGAATTGTTGAAAACTCTCATTAATGAATTCCATTTCCGTATCTCGTACTGTTTGAGATGACGTGTGAAGTGACAGAGAACTTTTTCCTCCTATATGAGATTCACGAGAATAATTATTATTCTGTTTTTGTGCACTTGCTGGTGAAATGTATCACTGTTCTGTTTATGAGACTCATTATTACTTCATTATTTTCTTTGACATGTGTGCTAATAAGAGCTATAATTCTTTCTGATGGGAATTCTGTTAATCTGTCACTCTGTCGGCCTCTGTGAGCCGAATTATTACCAGTATTGATCATTGATAATGGTGTTTAATGTGTTGAAGAGACGAATTTATTTACTGCATGACTATTCAATGTTTGTGGAATTAATATGTCAGAGTATGGAGAGAAGGGTCTCTTTTTCTTTGTGTTTCATTTGTAGGAATGGTTCAGTTCCCTAGGATCTTGTTCTAGACATTCTGTTTTCTGTGTTGGGTTTCAATTAACGATTTCGGACTTTCATTTGATTATCTTATTCTAGTTAGAATTTTTGCTTTTCTTTTAGAGAAATAAGGTTATTTTTGTAGTTCAGATTTTGATTCAGTGCCCAAATTTATTTTTGCAAATGTCTTGTGAGTTGATTAGAGATTTCAAGTAGGTCACGCTAACACATTCAGTAGTAGTGCCTTCATTCTTGATTGTAGTTATTACATAATATTTTGTGAAATCGCAACGTGTTTGGTCTGAGTGTGGGTGTGTACCTGTGTGAGTGTGTTTGTTCGTGCATATGGAGTTCGTCGCTAGCTCAGCGTTTTTCGCATGGAAAGGCAGGCCAGACAGCCATTGGACTGAGAAGTGGTGCGCTTGCAATTTACTTTTTTTCTCTCTCTCTCGCGGTCGTGCGTTCACATGCGCATGCCAGTAGTTGTTGGTATCAAAGGGGATCTTGAGGGGCACTTGGAGGGAGTGAAAAGGAACTTAGGGGAACTGTAGTAGGAGAGCATTTACTATATATGCTGTGGGAGAAATCTCTCTCTCTCTCTCTCTCTCTCTCTCTCTCTCTCTCTCTCATCTTAGCTCCGTTTTCTTTTTTTCGCTTGGCTTCAGGTCCCATTTTATAGTTTTTGAGGGGAAACAAACTGAAATAGTGTGATTTGCGACCAGAGGACCGTGTCGGCGATTGGGGTACATTCTTTTCTGGCGTTGTTAATTGCGTAATGAATTAGCTGTAATGTAACTGGGCTGTGAATTGGGAATGAATTTGTTGAAAAATAACTGGGGTTATAAGGGGGAATATCATTGATTACTTGTTTTTTCTCTCTTTTTTTTTCTTCATTTTTGAGTTTCTTTTCTCTTTCCCGAGTTGGAAAATAGTTTTGTTTTGGGAAATAAACTATTTGTACTCGTGACCAGCCAAAGGGGAATTGCATCATGTCTTCGAAAAAGTACAACGTTTTAGGACGAAAATTCGCGTGCGGCATAATGCCCCAGTCAGTGCAGACGTTTATTGAGAATATTAATAGTTATGTTAATGATAACGGAGTTATAGATGACAGAGAGGCGTTTAGAATTAGCTGAGTCTCTCCTAGATTTAGGAATGGGGATTCGGATTTTTCGTTTGCCGTGTTTATCGTTATGCTAAATGCAAAAACTGTGAAGTCTCCAAACATTTCTTAGGACAGCCTATGGACCTGAAGAGCGCGAAGGCTTAGTCCTCAGTTTAAAGGGATTTTATAAATCCAGGGATAGTCAGCAGTCTTTGGCTGATTTTAGTTCTCAACTTTGTGTAGCCGCAACTGATTTAGTAGATACTGAAAGGGTCTGAATGGGTAAATAATGACAGTATTTCCTTAGATGATCTTCAGAGACTTTTATGTTGATCCGACCTGGTACTGTCGGCCAAAAAACTCGTGGCAGAGTTTCATAATTTTTCGTTCACCTGCCTGACGCACGATTCATGGCTTATTTATCTATTTTTCTTTTCAAAGATAGAAGAAATCATGTGTAAGGACGTTAAAAACAGTCACTGATATCTTTAGAACATTATGCTATGTTATTGTGTAAAACTATTTTCCATATAGCAAAATTAAAGTGAACGAACGAAGTGATAAAAACGTCATATCACAACCATAGTATACATGACCAAATAGATAGGAAGACACCTATCACTAGTAGTATCGCATAAACATAGTCCTTAAATTATCATTTCAATATTAAGTTGAAGGTAGTTGAACTATTCCATTTGTTAAATTTTACAGAAAACATTGGAATCTCATAAAATGCTATCAAATTTAAAAACAAAAAGAAAAAAAAACGATATCTTAACAGTGTGAACCAGGCGACCTCACTCTATTGCTTTTGATGTTATGTGCACGGGAATTTAATGTCAGTGTGTCATTTATCGGTCTAAGAAACATCCCTCGATGAGCGAGAGAATTATTGCACTGCATTCGGTGCAAGTTCCTGTTGGAGAGATATCAAGAAAGCTTAATAAACCGGAGAGAATCATACATAGATGAATAATATTGTTTAAAGAACGGCAAAATTTAGAACATGGGCCTAGAGGTGGAACACTTCGAAGCACCACATGAGAGCAAGACAATACAGCAGTGTAAATGTGCTGAGAAACATTCATTTGTGAACTTTGAATTCTAGTGCCTCGTCACGACATTGCTGAACCAGGGAATCATTGGACTAGCTCTACGTTTATGACTGGTGTCTGATGAATACTTTAGATGGAGAGGAGAGATTTTTAAATCTACACTTGAAGTCTTTGATAGTTGTCTAATGATAAGCAAACTTATCTTTGATGGATGAGAGATTCAGTTAGGCTTACTCTTTTTGTTTTGTTTTTTATCGGTGGCCAGTGAATACCACGGATAGGGAGGGAAACGGTTTCAATGATGCATGCATTTTTTTCTTCAAAACCTAAAGAATACATTTTATTGGGAGATACTTTATTGACATCGGCCTAATCCTTCCATCACTCCTGTACGCCACCTCCGCTCTCTTCTACATCTCAGGCGACTAGAACCGACTTCTCACTACGAACTCCATCTCGTGAAACCATCACTAATGATAACGGTTATTTTAGAATTCCCCGCACCGACATCGGACGCCTTAAAATGCATGTTTATAAAATATTTTCTGTTCAAAGAAACTTTATCTTTCATTCCACAAAATATGTGCATACACTCGTGTTACACCCTGTAGCCGTCAAAGAGTAACCCTTGATTAAAGCAGATAGGTTTTTCTTGAAGGAAAAAAAAAAAACAAAAACAAAAAAAAAACAACATATGAAATAGACTTAAATGAGAACGTCACCTTTCATATTTCTTATCCTTTCAGCTACTTATAATATGCTTATGGTAGTAGGTCTAGCAGGTATACATGTGAAACTAATTTGAATTAATTTCTATTTAGAAGAAATGAATAGCTTACAAAAAGATCATCCAAAGAAAGCTTAAGGAAAGTAAGCCTTTCTTAATGTATTCGTCAGTTTTGACTCCCACAGCTTTCCAAGGTGTCCAAATGAAACAGGATGATATGCAAGGAATTCGATAAAAAATAAGACTGAATTATATTCGTTTGATTTTTTTATGATTGCTTTTTGACTTTGAATAGCTAGGTCTGAGTTAATTATGTTAAGCAATTATGAAAAGGATAAGAAGAAAGGCGAACATGGCTAATACAACAAGAATAACGGGAATAGTCAAATAAAGCAGACTAATATTATATATATAATCATATATATATAATATATATATATATATAGATATATATATTTAGTCTATTTTCAGCAGGATGCTCTCTCGGATACGTAATACTATGAATATTTAAATCGACTATATATATATATATATATATATATAATATATATATATATATATATATAGTCGATTTAAATATTCATTATATTACGTATCCGATGAGAGCATCCTGCTGAAAATAAGACCTAGGCAAATCATGTGGGAAAATCAGAAGTCCAATTTAGGCCCACTAAATGTGTCATGCAAATTATTTTATTGATCAAAGGACAAAAATTAGTTTAACTAAAAAATCGTTTTCAAAGAATGTTAAACGCCTTGATGTATTATTTATCAGCTGTAGGAGACGAAATGACAACACCCCAGTGCAGTACGATACGTTGAGTCAAGACTCGAGCGGCAGCAAAGCCAACTTCAAAATCTTCGGTATGCTGTCACGAAGCTAGAGTTGAGAATAAAATTAGAAATCGTGGACCCATCGGTATATATTTTCCTTACTTTGCATAATAATTATCTTTAATACATTGAATAAGTCTACTCAATTCTAATGTAATTTCTTTCAAGTATAGCAAGTTTGAAAGGAAATCTTATTTATTGTTAAGTAAATAATCTGGCACCTGCATATGGCAATATTTCCATAACGAACAATGAATTAAGAAACTACGCCAATTCTTCGTTGGCCGTCTGTACATGAGGGAATTATTAGTTGTATTAATAACACAGACTCTGTCTGATGAGACGTTAAATATTTCTCAGGTATATGAAAATGCGCCAAATTACCCACCAGTTAGGAGCACTTTGTCTGAGGGGCAACTTCTTTTGATATAAACACCGGAAAGGGATTCAACTTTTGTTTCTAATTACTATTGTTGGAGAATAGATCCTCATAGAGAGCCTAATATTGCTTATAGCGGCCCTGTGGCCGAATTTGGTGATAGGGTATTTGTGGATCAAGTACGGCAGCTCAGTTGTTTTAATTGCCATAGGATGGGGCATATTAAGAAGTTCTGCAGACTTGAATATTGTAATAGTTGTAAATGTTCTGAGCATTATTGGCGGTCTTGTCAGTTTCTGAATAAGAATAGCGTTCGTCCCGCATTTCAGGGTTTTGATAACTCGAGTGAGATAGCTCATGAAAGGGATTATTTGAGCGAAAATCAGTCAGCCAGGTACTTGAAATGTTCGTATCATGTAGCGTTGTTGAAAGATGTAATTGAGCCTAAACCAGCAGTGAAAGGACAGCGTCCAATCAGTTGTGTGTATATGTATCAATTTCAATTTTTATCGGTTTTTGTTTTCTCAGTACCCTCTGAGCTCTATCAAGGAAAGAGTTTGTAATGTGCAAGCACACAATTTGAATATTTTGGGATCTGCAGATATTTGTTTTTCTCTTGGGGATAGAGAATTTGTTGAACCAGTATTGGTCATAAAAGGGGCTGCTTTGGGGAATAGGATCTTATTGGGTTACCCTGCGTGTCGGTGTAATCAAGTTTCTGTGTATACTGGGGTTAGAGGTATAACAGTCTGGGTCTTTGGGGGTTTTTTCCTTATGTAAATGTTGAAGAAATAGGGGATGTTGATGATAATAAGGGTAATACCGTTGTTAAGGCAGACGTTGATGATAATATGGGTAATGTTAATGTAGATAATGTTTATGTTAAAGTTGATTCTGGGATAAATGATTGGTCCCGTGATGGCGATGTGTCCGATAGCAATTTTGGCTGATAATATTATTTTAGAGCTGGGTATGGCTACTCTAGTAAAAGCCCAGTTAAAAGGGGCCTCAAAGCCCAATCTAGTGTGTATTGTGGAAGTTAGTGAGAAGACAAGGGTATAATAGGGGCAGTTTCTGTTAATGATGGGTCTACGGGTGCTACATGGGTACAGTTCAACAGCTGTACCCATGGCATCTTCTGTTGAAAATTTTGTTAGGTGTGTGCAATGCTTGTAAGCCAGCGAAGATTACCTCTTGTAGGTTAGGTGCATTTCCTGTGGCGTCAAGGTCATTTTATAGAGACCAAATAGACGTTCTTGGGATTTTTTGTGAGTCTAGATACTATCATAATTATCTGTTGGTTGTTGTTGATAAGTTGATTAGGTTTGTTGAAATTTTTCCGTTGAAAAATAAAACATTTGAAGGGTCGCTATCAACATCTTTCAGAGTTGGATCTGTCGTTACGGAACCCCCGAGGTTCTGATAACAGATAATGGGCGGGAATTCGTGAATAAGATTTTAGAATGCATTGCAGAAGTTATGGGGATAAAAAAAGTGACCATTATCGCGTATAGATCACAAGCCAATGAACTGTGTGAAAGAGCCAACAGGAAAATTTTAGAAGCACTACGGGTTACTATAGGGGGTAATGACATAAATTGGGATCAGTATATAGAGCAAGTCTCGCATAGTATTAATATTAAGGTTAGTGATACAATAGGTATGTCTCCTACGGAAGCGTTGTTTGGTTATCCAGCATTTGATTTATTGTCCATTCCTGGTAATTTTGATGAAACAGTTAGGTCTTTCGTCTCTACGGCTAAAGATAGGTATGGTTGATAGAAGTAATTCAAGTTCAGCTAATGATAATATTGCTGTTGGAGACATAGTTTTTGTGAAAGTCAATGTTCATAACCAGCTTAATTATAAACTAGGTCCTAAGTTCGAGGGTCCGTGTTCGGGTTGTTGAATTAAGACTGGAAATAGATTTATTATCTTAGAGAGAATACAGGTTTGACTAAGTTGACGCACACATTTAAAATTAAAAAGACAAGGTAACTGTTTTCAGATGTAGATATTTTGTATTTTTATTCTCTTTGTGGGGAATTTGGTTTTGGGTTATCGCTTTTTATCTCTCTGTCTCTTTGTATGCATTGGGCGATGACTTGATGAGATTTTATCAGATTCCTTTGTATATTATTTACCTTTCGAGTTTTTCCTTTTTTTTTTCTTATGGGCTGATCTTTGACTTGTGGGAATTTATGCATATTTGCCATAGAGTTATATGGGGAGTTTTGATGGTTTGGGGAAAATCTTTAATATATATACACTATATCCCATTGGGAGAGTTTCTTGTGACTTACGGAAATTGGTTGATGTTTCTGCAGTATGTGCCATGGCTTCGAGAATCTTTATTGTTGACCAACATGGTGTTGAAGTCCTTAGGGTTTTTGAGTTTTTTTGCATATGCATATAGTTTTCTTTTCCGTAAGGGAGAAAGTTTTGTGTTAGATTGTAATAAAGTATGCTGATCTTTTTGTGGTGGTTTGGATAAGGTTGGTTCTTTTCCTTTGGCTTTAACATGAGGTCATTTTCATAGTTATTGGAGATGTTAGTCGGTTTGTGGTTTTCTTTTAGCAGCTTGACGTGATTGAGGAAGTAGTCGATTTTTGCCGAGATTTTCAGCATTGTGGAGGTGACTTATTATTCGGTGAGTTTGTATTTCTCAGTTAAGATTTGATTTTTTCTTTCTTTTGGAGTTTTTGAGTCATTTTGATGAGTCCAGTTGTTTGTCTCTTTTTATGATGCCGTGAGTTTGCTTGGAAGTTGTTTGGTATATCTAGTTTTGGGCCATGTTGGTTTTATTTCATTATGTTAGTTGAATAATTTCTCAGTTGATGGTTTTTGAATTTTTGGGAGATGTTCTTTGCTGTATTGTGACAGTTGTCTTTGCAGTAGCAGATAATTGTGTGACAGACTGCTAGATCTAGAGTGGATATCTTGTTTTGTTGACTGGAGACATGACTGACTTACGGTATACACCAGTTCTTCAAGGGCGTCTTGACGGAGTATCCTCTATGAGCCATGATTGATGCAGTCATAATATGGGAGCAGTCCACCGATGTTATGATGATCTCCAGTCCTTCACGCCTTCAGTTTTTAAAAGGAACCTTGTCAGATGGCGATTAGCAGCATGTCTTCACGCTCTGTATTTCGTTTTGAGGAGTTAGCCTGTACCGAGGATTCGCACACGCCATCCTCAACATAGGCGTGTGTTACCACAAGCCATCCATGAGCTGCAAATCCTGGAAGTTCACCTATGAAGTTTTCTTGGTTGCAGTAGGGGAAAAACCCCACTGTCCCTCAACACCTAGGTGCTAATCCCCAGGTAGTCAATTTTTCTACCTGGAGATAAGCACCTAAATGTGAAATTTCACACCTTTTAATGAGGTGTTAATTACTTTTTACACCTTTTTAATGAGGTGTTTGTTTTATTAAGCTGTGAAAATTGACCATAAATGTGTGAATATAACAAATAGGTGTGAAATGTCACAGGTTTCCCACGGTAGTGTCGGCGCCGCGCAAAACTCTATGGACATAAAAACCCTGATTTCAACACTGACACCACAAAATTTCCTCATACTCTATGCAGGCAAAAACCCTGATTTCAACCCTGACCTCCAAAGTTCCTCATACAAAGGTAAAAAACCCTGCCCCTGTTTCAACCTTGACTAATCTGAGTTCCCCCCTACATGACTCATCATACAGCTCATGAGTTTTTGGGAAATTACTCAAGTCCTTTATGGTATGTGATATAGATGCTATATTCCATGCATAAAGAGGTTATCCGGTAAATCAGATTACATATGGAATTGTTATTATTTTTAGTAACAAAAGTCATAAAGAAATACATGGGGAATGGTAATACATGATTAATATTCCATACAAGGTCATACAAGAATACACTGGAAAAGGTGTACAAAAGAATACACAGACATGATATACATTCATATTCCGAAAATAATAAATCATCGAGACATATGACTAGTATATACCACACACATCCTCCCCAGTTTCCTGATCATGTGTGAAAGACAATCCATCTAATACATCTGGTATGTGCATGTCACTAACGGTTGTATCCATCTTACCATTACCCTCACAAACCTCCTTTCTATTCATTAACCACTTTCGAAGCCATGGTGAGAGAATGTGCCATAATATTCCAACGGTTCAAGAGTTAAGGAGCCACCGAATCCTGGAATCGAGCTTCCCCCGCCACCCTGACACTATGAGTCATTAAAGACGCTCCCCTTTTTCAAAAATCACTGATTAAACAAGTTGTATCATGCCACCCTCCAAGACTCCCACCTGAAGATATGAATCACGCTAAAGCCCGACCCACTTTCGAACTGTTATCTCTCTCTCTCTCCAGCTACGCTCCGTGCCCGACAATGTCTCGTGACATTCACCATCTCAAATTTCTTTCTTTTCCTCTGTTTCCCCCGGCTCGCAGTGCCTATGGTTCATCCCTGACGCTGATAAAGTATATAATTTGCCTTTTACTCAGTTTAGTGACTCACGGTCAGGTGGTTTGTCATCACATGCCCATGCCTTTGATAAGATTTATTTTCGGTTTCGAGTAGGATACTACCCGGCACCAGTATGTATTTCTCTTCCTCTCTCCTTTTTTCCCGAAAGTCGCTTCCGAACTTATTGCATTAGAAGAATATTCGCAAAGGATATTAGAAGTATTGGAACAATGTTGATATGTGTGCATAGAGTAATCCAGGTGTATTTTACCTTTCACGCCAGAGCTGACAGTTAACCCCGGTCAAAAACAAGAAGAATAGGATACAAATGTGTCATCTATCCTCGGAACATCTATCCCCTCCGCTTTAAACATTCGTTATAAGTTATGACTCTTCTTACTACCCGACTTCCAATCCGAACATTTTGTCTTTTGAAATATAATAAATAGTATCTCATTGCCCACTCCTGTGCAAATGGTGTACTAATAAAACTTCTTTCATTCCCAATATACTGGTGGTGTTAGGGACATATTTTATTAGGAGAGTGACCATATAATTTTTTTTTTACATTTATTGTATTGAATTGTTAGTTGATAACTCAGAGAAATGTCTCTGTTCAAGATTCAGGGATTTTTAGCAGCCCCTTCCATCCAAGTGTTATCTGAAACCACTCTGACTAAGGCACAGTGGAGTGCTTTAGCAGTGGCATGTGGTGGTTCTGTGTCTAGTAATATGGTAAAGGCACAAATAAGATGTATTGCTATGGAATCATTGATAGACTCTGGTAGAATAACTGATGATGATGAGTTAGAATTAGCTAAGAGTTGTTGAATGTAGCATGTGCTGATCTTATGAATAAGCAAGAAGAAAAGAAAGAGAAAAGTGATGCAGAGTTAGAGCTTAGACGCATTGAAGCAGAAGAGAATTTGATTAAGCTGAAAATGCAGGCTGAAAGAGAGAGATTGCAGGCTGAAAGAGAGAGAATGCAAGCTGAAATAGAAAGAATAGACAGGTAAAAACAAGAAAGTAGAGAAAGAGAAGAAGAAAAAAGCATAGAAGAGGAAAGAAAAAGGATAAAAGAGGAAAGAGAAGTCGCAAGACATGAAAGGGAGATGGAATGATAAGAGTTAGATTCACAATACCTGTGACACCGTCTAACCCAAACCAAGGTAATCAAGACCCTTTATTTGATGTAGTAAGAGTATAGAAGTCAATACCTAAGTTTACTGAAGAAGCTCCATGTTTTTGATCACTTTGAGAAAGTGGCCGCAGGTATGGGATGGCCAGAAGATAAATGGTCAGTTGTGCCAAAAAGAGTCTTAATTGGTAAAGGGAGAAGTGCTTATCTAGCCTTAACAGCTGATCAGTGTAAAGACTACAAGGTACTTGAACACAGTGTGCTACAAGTTTACCAGTTGACCCCAGATTGCTACAATGAAAGATACAGAAATTTAAGAAAAGATGAGAAGGGAAACCTATTTAGATTGTGCTTACAAAGTGAGAAAGTGTTTTTAAAACGTTGATTAGAAGCTAAAGTTAAAACTTTAATGAGTTTAGAAGAATTACTTGTCCTTGAACAATATCTTGTAGGGGAATTCCTGAACATATAAGAGCCTATTTGAGAGAGGGAGAGAGAGAGTTTAAGAAACTTGACAAAGCTGCTACACTGAGTGAGGATTACAATATAATTAGTAGCAAACGCAATTACAACGTCAAGAACCAGAATCAACAACGCCCAGGTTTTAAGTCTCATCCAAATATGAACAAACCTAATGTTGTCTGTTTCGAGTGTGGATGAGCAGGACACTTCAGCCAAGAGTGTTACTGGAATCAACAGCTGTCAAAGCCAGTTGATCAAGTAGTGAAAGGTGACTAGGTGAACAAACTACGAAGAGCAGTGTGGGAAAGAATCAAACTCCAGAAAAGACTGAAACTAAGCAAGTTGAATGAACAGCAACCAGTGGAAACGTGACCTCAAGCAGTGAGTGCTTAGCAGTGTGGCAGGACTTTTAAGCCATATATCTATGACGGTATGCTGTCAACTTAAGGAGGAAGTGTGCCACGTTTACCGCCTGGGTTCACTAGACACGCTAAATGGCAACGCCGCTTTTGTTACGTAATAAAAAAAAAGTGTTGATAAAGAAAAGATAATTTTAAAAACAAACTACAATGAGATTCATGGTTTTATACATGATTTTTTAAGATTATATAAGACGGTTTATCAGAGGGAAATTACAAAAAGTAATATCATCATACAATTGCGTTTGGCTCTAGAGACTGACGTAGGAAATAGAAGAACTCGGACGGGAAGCGGGGGTGTTTGGGAGGGAGGAGTTGTTTGAAAGGTAGAGACAACTATCCAAGCGTGTATAACTCCGGTAACGATTTATCTCTTAACTCCTAAACCTTTAAAGCTAGTTCCGATTCCCATTGAAACGATAAATAATGTAGCTAAAACGACCGAAAAATATTGATACAATTTATATAAAATCATATTGACACAACTATCCCTATACATGCAATGAGAGATATTTACCTAGAACGTCAAACGAACGACTGGACGTATGGGTGCCTCTGATGGCTGATTACAGTTATGAGCATTAATTCGTTTATCGACTATGCAATGAGACTCATTATCTGTTTTGTGTAATCCAAACATTTTCATTTGAATATTATCTCTTCTACGCTGAAAGTTTTTTCAAATTTTTGTAATTCAATCCAACAGCGGAGGAAAGAGCAGTTCCATCTTGAATAGCCAACCGTTCTGTATATCGTTATCAGAATAGAATAAAAAAAAAGTTTTTTTTTTTTTCGTTTTTTTTTTCTTTTTTTTTTTTGCAAAAATGTGGATGAATAAAATTATTGAAAATACTGAATTCCCAACAAATAGATACACAGGAGTTTGGTGGAGATGATAATACATGGATAGAGAAATTTGAATTGATAAATTTCATGAAATGGTGATGGCGATCCTGATAGGGCTTCTATTTTCTAGACATACTTTGTAGCAGTTGTCGGATAACATTTACATTTTAGCTCATTCGTTGTGGCTAGAATTTAAGATGTCTACCCAAAAATGATCAGCTAAGAACGAAATTTCCTTTTCACCGACCCGCTGCTGAGATAACCCTAACAACTTTTAATTTTAGAGTTATTTTTCACTATTAACATAATCTTAGCATGCCACAGTTGTAATCATAATTTATCAGCCACTGACCGTTGGTAAACGGCTCTTTTACTTTCAAATTATACTTATTTAACATTCTTTAATAACAATGGTCACTCATAGATTACATAGTTTTCGTTTACCATGTACAAAATTATTTATATATATATTTTCTATATATATATATATATATATCTATTTATCTATATATATATATATATATATATATATATATATATATATATATATATATATATATATATATATATATATTTGATATATATATAATAATTAAATAAGCGTTTATCTGTTTCGGTGTTCATCCCTTGATAGAGGGTGACAGTGGTTCAAATACAGTAATGAGGATAAAACTTGTTTTCCACGTAATGCTGGAGTAATGGTATAGCTTGGCTGTTCACTCATTAATGTCATAAAAGAATGCTGGCCCCATTTAAGAAAATAGACGAGCAAATAAATTTCTGATTTATTTTGCTAGATATTTTTGTGATCACATGATATCAATCTCTCTCTCTCTCTCCTCTCTCTCTCGCTCCTCCTGAAATGGGTTGGGGATTATGTATACGTTTTTAAAGAAACATGTCCATAAAATGTTTATTCAAATAAATGTAATTACTGTATTTGTTTTCGGAGAGGAAATTCAGCAGCAAACTCAAAAATTTTGTTTTACAAATGCAGAAATATCGTCAACGATGCCCTCCGTGTTTTTTTTTATTGTTCAACGTTTCTACCATACACAACGAGATTAATTTTTTTTTTTCTTACTGATCATGAAGTTATAAATCATTTTGTTCTTTGATAATCTACAGGATAGACCAAAATATAACTTGCTACTATATTTATTTCCATCAACAATGCAGAAACCTAATAGCTAATTAACATTTAAAGTTCATAAAAATCAATATCTTGTCCATCCTTCATCGTTTGCGATCACCTCCTGCAACCTATTTGGCATAGATGCAACGTGGTTGTAAATCATTTGCTGATTTCGTCGGCATAAGAAATCCCACTCTCAATGTGCGCTCCTGTCCTTGCTCCCAAAATGCTAAATATATTTTCCATACATTTAGGCTTCACTCGCACTCTTTGCTAGCACATTCCAGGAGTTATAAATGGTGTTATGAAAACCATTTGCCTAACAATGAGGGCATTAAGAATAGAGCAGTTATTCTGCCAAAAAACAAAGTGAAGCAAGTATCCCTAAAAAGATTTTTGTATCATTTGCATCATTACTTCGTATAATTTAATTGGAAAATCTTATATTAGATGCATGAAAAACTCTTTAAAGTAAACTTGCCATTATCTAATTATGATGAGCAAGACAATGAATAGTGCATAAGTTATTCATTCAGGGACAGGGGAAGGGGTTATGCATGGACCAGAAGGCACCATTACTTCTTCTAATATCTCTATATATTTATCATCAGTGAAGCTGCCGCCAACTTCAAGTTCTCCCACACCGTATAAATGCACCCACCCTATACTAGCATGATAATATATAGTCACTGTGAGCAATTTCATATATGACTTGTTGCTCTTACTTGTGTTGCTTGGGCGCCGCAGTGTAGTCGTCCGTGAGTTACCAAGTGAATGTCTTCACATCACTGAATATTACTCGAGCCCAGCGATCAAGGGTTTTATCAGCATACCGACGTGCAAAAGCCAATCTTGCTCTTTTATGGTCTTTCAAGTTTCCCCTTTTTAAACGGATCCGATAAAACAGGTTTGCATCATGAAGATGATTCTTCACAGTGATGTGCATAGACCTCTAAATACCGCTCGTCCCTAATGGCTACTGCATTCTTAAAAGGAGACTTGATTGCAGTCAATAATTTGCCTATCTCTTCAGATGTCTTCCTAGGGCCCTAGGCCCACCGCTCTGGTATTTATCTTTGAGGTTTCCCGATTCCTGCCGCCGCCCCTCCACAAGCGTGCTGACTGTCTTTGTAATGCCAAGTTCCCTTGTATTAAAAACTGCACCGTTTGACAGCCTCTTCCTTTTACGCAACTATTGCCCCTCGTTGGCAAAGCCTTTTCCTCTTGCGAGTTCATTCTTCAATAAGGTTTTGGTTGATGTTGTTTTCTTGAGGTTTACAAACATTTTAAGGTCAAACCTTTTCTCTCGGGCAAAAGTTAAGAAAGGCCTTAGTTTCGGGCCCACTTTCATGGATAAATAGCTTGTTGGAAAAGAAACCATCCCCCACCCTTGTTCATAAACCCAGTCTCAGAAACTATTACCTTTCAACATAATTGGAAATGAACATATGCAAATCATAAAACCATTATAAGTTATACTTAGTGACAGCATATAGTTTACAAACAATCTCTCTCTCGTCTTGAAAAATGGGTTGTGGACAACGATTGTGATTTTGTAGCAATTGCATTGACATTTACTTTCAGTCAGTGTAGCGACAGTATCTATTTTTGAAATGGAAATACCGCAGTAGGTTCTAAAGATCTTGGAGTTAGAGAAAAAGTGTTAACGAAGCTATGCATGGTTTGATTAGATAGTTCACCATTCCTACCTCCCTCTGAACAACTTCTACCTCCTTCCATTCTGCCCCCCTCCACCCCCATCACCTTTGTCAGCCTTAGAAGCACGATGATTTTACTACATAATTCCCTCCTGTAAAGAGTTTCATTTAATCCTGAGAAAAAACACTTATTAACGAAATTTTCATGTTCCTGATTGTTCACTAATTATATTTTTTTATATCAACGTGTTTTAGTTTTTATGAAATACGTAATAAGTACTATGTGATAACTGGTAAGGAGACGTCTGCACCAATGAGGATTGTCTACTTCATAACAAAAGCGGCGTTGCCATTTTACAATGCCTCGTGAACTGCAGGGGTAAAAGGAATCTTTTCCCTGACTGTACCAGTCAAGATATTACGTGATACAGGAGTAACCATAGTGTGGTAGTAGGTGGTGCTCACCCTCAGTTGGAAAAGTCTCACAGGAGATTCAGTTATTTTGAAGGGTATAGGAGGAGAGGAAGTACTCCTATATGCCAACTTACACCTGTCATGTGAATTGGTTGACAGGGAATGGTTAATTTTGCTGTAAAGGACTCACTGGTTTTAGGATGGTGTACATGTTCTATTTGGGGAATGAAGTTGGTGGTGTGCCATTTATTCCTTGTCCTGTAGTGACAGACAAACTGTTGAGGATTAGTCCTACAGTAGAGTTGGAGAAGAATAACCCGCACCTGTTTTCCTAGTTATAAATAACTACCAGAAGTATGAAGAGGACTACGACTGCAAGTGAAGAAATTGAGGATTTACACACCCAAGAAGGATCAAGTAAAGGATCTTTGAGCTTAGAAGAAATTGTTCCAGGGAAAGTGATGTTTCCCCTAGTGCTGACCAAGAAGAGATTTCCCATGAAGAAGACGATGATGACGAGGAGGAAGAACCTGTTGTTCCTAAGAGACTCCAAGTAGTCAGTTTCCTGAAGACAGTAGTGGAGTTAACAGATATTGAGAATTCAAACCCTTGAAGTTGGTCAGTGACAAGAGAGAAGCTAATGGACTTGCAGAAGAAGGATGCATCGTTAGCTGATTTGTCGATCAAGAAGAGATGCAAAAAACAAAAAAAACTCCTACCTGATTATTATCTGAAGGAAGGTTTGCTGATGAGGAAGTATAGACCTACAGATATACCAGGAGATGCTGTATGTTGTTTTTTTTTTTTTTCGAATATCATCAAGTTTTGATTCCATATCCATTGAGGAAGCAAGTGATAGCAGTAGCTCTGAGTCTTGGACATATGAGAATCAGGAAGACTGTGGAGAAGATCATGAAATATTTTTTCTGGCCTGGACTTCACAAAGATGTTAGCAGGTTCTGTCGTGAGTATCATACTATCAGATAGTTGGAAAACTGAATGAAAACCATCAAGAAAGCCCTCTACAACCTATACAAGTTAGAGGAAAACCCTTTAGCAAAGTGATTATAGACCATGGTTGGGACCGCTCCCGCTGCCAAAGACAAAGAAGGGAAATGAGTATTTGTTAACATTAATGTATCCTGTGACAAGATATCCAGAGGCAATTCCTGTTAGAAACATATCTGCAAAGATAGTTGCTGAAAAAACTTGGAGTTTTTCTCAAAGTTTGGTATAACCAGAAAATAGTACAAAGTGATAGAGGGAAAAAACTTTACTTCAAAGTTATTCCAGGATGTGATGAATTTTGTTAGGAGTGAAACAACAGTTATCTACTGCTTATCATCCAGAAACTCAAGGTGCCTTAGAAAGGTTCCACCAAACATTGAAAAGTATGCTGACAAAGTATTGTTCTGAGTCGGAAGAGAATGGAATGTTGGTTTACCATTAATGTCGTTTAAAGTTAGGAATGCTTATCAAGAAAGTATGGGCTGTTCACCTAATGAGATGATTTTTGGTAGAGAAGTTAGAGGACCATTGAAGGTTCTTGCAGAAAATTGGGAAGAAAATCAAGAGGAAATCCAAGGAAAGTATGTAAAAAACTTAAGGAAAATTTGAAAGTGAGGTCAAGAGAAAAATGAAAAGGAGATATGATGCTAAAACTAAGCTAAGAAGTTTTAGTGTTGGTCAACCAGTGTTAGTGTTCTTACCTGTCAAGAGATTTCCCCTCACCAATAAATTTCAAGGTCCTTACAAGATACTTCAGAAGTTAAGTGATAGAACTTATGTGATTGAAACACCAGAAAGGAAAAAAACGACGATGACAAAGCAAAGATACATGTGAACCTTCGAAACCTTATTTCTAAAAAAATAAAACTGAAACATGTGTGTTAGTGAAGAAACCAGATGGTTCATTTAGGATGTGTACTGATTATAGGAAACTGAATTCCATCAGTGTGACTGACAATTATCCGTTGCCTCGTATAGGTCAGTTACCTTGATAATATAGAAACAAGCCAAGTTTGTTTCAAGATAAAACTTGTTGAAAGGATAATATCAAATTCCCTTAGATGAGAATCAAAGTTGCTGTCAGCTTTTATTACTCCTTTAGGACTGTATCAGTATACTGTTCTGCCATTTGGTCTGACGATTGCACCTGCAACATTCCAATGGGTGATGGATCAACTACTAGGATTGATAGGAGTAGGTGTATACCTGGATGCCATAGTGATTTACTCTACAGCATGGGAAGAACATCTGAAGATTCTGAGGAAAGTTTTCAAGAAACTACAAGAAGCAGGACTAACAAGTCAACAGCCAACCTAGAGAAGAGTGAGTTTGGAAAGGCAACTGTTCAGTATCGTTGGGTTTTTGAAGTTGGTAAAGGCCTTCTTGCTCACCCGGAATGCTTATGTAAAAGGTATCCATAAGGCTACTCCACCTTCTATCAGGAAACAGATACAGACATTTTTAGGCATATCTGGATTTTATCGTTGTTTCTGCCCAAATTTCTAAGCCATAGTAGCTCCCTTGACAGACTTAACTAATCCCAAAGCCAAGTTTGTTTGGATTCCAGTGTCAAGAATCCTTTGAGAAGGTAAACACCATTTTAACTTCAAGACCAGTACTTCAAGCTCCAGACTTCCACAAGAAATTTGTGATACAAGTTGATGCTTCTGACTGTGGCATTTGGAGCTGTTCTGCTTCAAGAAGATGAAAATGATATCCACCATCCTGTGGGCATCATTTCTTCAAAACTGAAAAAACATCAGAAAAGTATACTCGACAATCGAGAAGGAAACTTTAGCTTTAAACACAGCATTGAAAAAGTTTGAAGTGTATGTTGAACAGACCTAGGAATGAAGAAATTTTAGTGTTATCTGATCACAATCCACTATATTTTATCCAGCAAATGAAAAATTATAATCGAAGACTGACCAGGTGGTCTTTGTGCTTGCAACAGTATAATTTAAAGAGTGCAGCACAGTGGCAAAAACAAGGTAGGTGATTATTTATCCCGTTGTGAGTCGTTTGATTCAACACCGTGATAACCAATCTTCTTGTGGGAGGTATATTATATGCAGCTCCTTTCTTAATGCATACTTCCTCTCTTCACTGTATGAAATGTTATATAAAAGAGTTTTGCAACATTTTCAGATTCCTTATTTAGCTTAGAGTTATAGGATGTCTATAAATGTATGTTCAGCTTTCGCATAACATAATTTAAAAGTTAAGATACCGTAGAATGTAAAAAGAGATTAACATTGTCCGTTCCAAGCTGGAAATTGTTTCCACAATATGTCAACACCTTAGGTAAAGAGGACTCAAAAGTCTCCGTTTTGTTTTCATAACATGTCAATTTTACTCGCTAGAGTGCGTTTTGGGACGAGTAAGTCTTTGAGCATATTACGTACAGGACTGGTTTCAAATGTGTATGTCTTTGCCGAGTAATCACATGGAAGCATTGCATCATCTTTTCATAAGATCGTTCTAGAACCTTCTGTTTAAGATATGTCATCTTTGGGGAATGATGTCTTTTATTGTTGCTTTCTTACTAAATCATAATTCCTTCTATATTATAATACTTTTATCATAAATCAGAGGTCTTTTCCTCTCTCCCTATCACGCCATACTTTATATTAAATTAATGTAAAGTAAAGATTTAATACTTACTGAATGGTCACTCATAAATTTTAGATTTTGGATTTCTTAGTGTTATTAAGTGTAAGGAAACCGGTGGTTCCGAAGTGTGTAGTGGCTTTTTTCCTGGTATAATAAAACCACCTATTACCATCACTTTCAGCACAGATGAGTATAACCATTAAAAGGCATAAATAAAAAAGTAGAATTAAATAACAATATAATTACAAAATAAACCACGATTCTGATTTACTGTAGCAGTATACTAATTAATTTGTATGCATTTCTCGGGCATAGTTGGTATCACAGAAGTCTTCCGGATAACTGACGTGGATACATAGTTGGGCTCCTGCTGTAAACTGGCGTATGTTTGTGGCGACGAGATAGTTTCAGTGTTACACTAGGGACGGTCATCAGCTGCTGTAAACATTCACGCGGTGATTCGAAGCAGCATGTCTTGATGTCATCCAAGGAGTCCAACTTACAACAAATGGGATGCAGCTTGCATCAGACACCAACGTCGGTATGGGGAATGGGGCACTACCTCTGTGTGACTAAAGAAACACATGATTTAGCATTTTAAAATGAGATGCACTTAAAATGAAATCACTTAATCCAAACAATTATCAAGTACTATTTCACAGGTGTAACTGGTATGTCCCGGGAGCTCACTGTTGCTTAATGAAACAGAATCAGAAGAAACTAATAGTCTAATAAAACGTCATCAAGAGGCGGCGAAGAAAGCTTCACGAGTCGGCAAGGAGGGTAAAGTAGCGAGGGTAAAGTGGCGACGGCAAGAAGAATAGAGTAGTAGGAACAAGGAAAATAGAATATTAGTAAATGCGTCGTATTCGAAATTATACATATGAGATAAAAGGGATAATTATTCAAAACAACAGTTTACAAAATAATAAATATAAGAAAGGTAATAAATAAAAATAGTTAAGATTTACGTATCTGGTTTCAGTCGCAACCAGAAGCGTTCAAGGGGCGCCTAAACTACGCACCAATTTCCCAAGTGTTTGGGAAGAATTCCCTTACATTTAGTATTATTTTTCTTTTTTGAAATATTTATGAATTGTGTGGTGAAATTGTGAAACTAGCTGCAACAGAAAACAATTGGTACCAAGGTAATATTATGCAAGGTTTGTTAGTTGCAACCAATAGTTACAGTTATTTGGTGAAACATTTACATATTTTACACTTTGCAAATTTTTATGTTTTGTGTTTGTTTCATTTGAAGTGTTTTTTTTGTGCATTTTATCCTTTTTTTATTGAAGTGATTTTTTTGTGCATTTATCCATTTTTCTTATTGAAGTGATTTTTTGTGCATTTATCCATTTTTCTTATTGATGGGTGTTTATATATTCTATGTGATTGGTGCTTTTTACAATTTTGGTATTTTTCCATATTTTTCTGTGATGTGTTTTCATTTGCATTCACAATTTAATTAACTTAATTATTTTCAATAATTAATCATTGCACATTTAATTGAATGTAACATTTGTGATTTAATTTGCATTTACTTAGAATTCTTTTCAAGTTTTATTGTTGTTTAGCACTTGTGAATTGAATTCCAAAACTTTTAAGTAGTTACCTCACACTTTTGAATTTCGATTGATTAATAAATTTCTGAATTTTGTGATAAATTAAATTTGATTTAATTTTTTACTTAATTGATTCAAGAATTAATTAAAGTTTGCTTTGTTTTCAAGTAAGAAACAGTAAATTTCCCTGAATATTGTGAATTTCACTTATAAATTTGAGTTGATAATAAATTTTTGTATTTAAAATTTTTATAAGTGTTTTCTTTTTTTCTTTTTTACCAGTATATGGCTATATGATTTGTTTAGGTAACTGAGCTATTTTTCCTTCAATTTAGTTGAAGTAAGTTAGAACCAGGGAAGTACTTAAGACTTTTGAAATCAGGGAATACTTAGACTTTTAAAGTTGTTGATGGAGTGATGCCCTTTAATTAATTTAATTACATATAAGACTTACCTCACACCTGTTTTAATGAACTTAGTCTGATTTTCTGCAATAATGGTAAGTTGTTTAAGGGATCACTGTTATCTTTAGAGTATTCAGGTCGTATTTTACCTGTGATGAAGGTTCAGGTGTCTGGCTGTTGTGAGGTAACAATTAATGATTGGTAAGTGTAGTAACCAGATACTTGGCACTTCATCACACTGTAAAAAAACGAAATAGTGATTAGAGGATTCTTTGGTATCAGGTTTACATTCAAAGTAGGAAATTTGTCAGAATGAGAGAAATGCATTTTTTAAAAACTGATTATCATGTAAGGAAGGAAAAACTCACAAAACTCCATTTATGTGCAGTCAGCACAGGTAAGGGAACTCTTAATATACAAGTCTCAAAGCTATTTGTTAAAATGAAGAATAATTGCCCATATCCTAAAGCTTATAGGTCACACCGTCATGGCAGAACAAAACTGATTTTTTTTAAAGCCTTGACATGTCTTTTATGCAAATCTAAGTGGTAACAGTGTATAAACTGGGATGCAATGTGTCATTTTTACATATTTTCATAGGTACCCTCATCCGCGACAGCTTTTCTGAAGTGATACATAAAACAATATGTCATCATATCTCTAGGTCTAATTATCATAGAATCATAATCTTAGTATCTAAATATATGTTTTTCAGGTGAAGGAATCCATTGGTGAACTTTCTAGTCACCCATCACTGACCATTTTTAAGAAATTTAAGGTTTCAGTTGCAAAAACACATGTTTTATGACTTGGATATGTAATATTTCTATATTTACTTTTTCACCTTCGGTCTAAGGCAGGATATGTGTACCGCAGGTGGTATGCCAAGAGCCTGTCAGGGGGGGGAGGGTACACTCTGCCCACAGGTTGTTAGGGTTAGGGGTCTTATAGCTGCCCACTTGCTGGACAGGCCGGATCCCTCTACAGTAGTTTCAGATGGTAAGCTTGTAATAGTGGATTGTCTTTCCTTGAAATAGATACTTTCCTGATGTGGTCTGAAGGAAACTTAAAGCTAATTAGAGGGACCCTTCCATACAGATGTTGCTTTTATTATTGATGCTAGTAAGGAAGAGTTTATTGAAGCTGTGAATGGCTCCAGTGCTTGCGATCTATTTGAGAAAAAGACTTTAGTCAGGATCTGATGTAAAATATCCAAATCATATCCAAATGTCACAGAGGAGCCTCTCCGTTCTCAGTTGCTGTTCCCATCAACGTAGTATCTGTGTGGAACTGGGTTTTCCAGCTTACTTGTCATAAAATCAAAACTAAGGTCTCGAATGAATGTGGAAGCTGCCCTTCGATGTGATTTAGCAAAAACTGCTCCCTGGCTGACTAGGGTAGTTTCAGCAATCTCATTACCTCCCTTTACTACTGATGTAATAATAATGTATTTTGTTTTTGCAGCTCAGTACCATAACCTTGGAAATTTGCTGCATAGAAACAGGTAAATAATTTTAAAAATATATATTTCTTTATTTTGGAATTCTTTGTGTTTAGAATAATACTGGTTATGTCAGGAGAATTATGTACTTACTTCCCTTCAGCACAGTACTGCAAATATAACCACAATGGAATTTTGTTTTGCATTGTTTTGCTTTCTTTATACAAAGTGGAGGGGGATCATTACTGACAATAAAAATACCCAAAGGGTAAGTGTTTGAAAGAAAGGTTGAAAACCCCTGGTCTACGGGACAGAAAATTTATGCCTAATATTAAATCATGTAATTCAAAATTGTCCGATTTCATTTAAATTTTTTTCCAAGTGCTAGAAGAGGATTGAGAGTGTGAAGTATGTCAGACAGTGACAGGACTGATTATATGTCTGGCGGAACCTCCAAGAAACGCAGGGGGACTAGCGGTATTACATCAACATGCCTGAGTCCAGTGTGTGTCATTTATATGCTGGGATTGAAAACAGACAAGTATGGTGAAATTAAACTACTCTCTTCCAAAGAAGATGCAGAGGAAACATATGCAAAACTACAGGAAATGGAAAGTAGGAGACTTGTTGAGCCATTAACTTCAACATACAGAATGACAGATATCTGTAATCAAATCCTTGACAAGTTATCGTCTCATCATGATTAACACAGAGTATGCTATAAGACGCTTGCAATGAATTTGAATCGCCTTGCTCAGAAAACAGATGGAGAGCGTGTCCCATCTAGTGCCAAGAGAACATCTGGAGTCTGTTTAATCTTCACACCTGATTGTATATTCTGTAACTCTGATAAACGCAAGAAGATAAAAGTAAAGGATGTTGGACTACTGAAGGTCTTTGTCAATTTGAATTTGGAGGATGGCATCTAGAACAACAAGCTGAGTGAGGAATGATGACCATCTACTCACCAGGATTGGAGGCAAAGATCTGTTTGCATGTGAAGCAAAGTATCATCGATCATGTAGAAAATTGTACCATGTTCAATATCCAAAAAAATTGGCGAAGTGACAATGAAGAACAGAGAAACAGATAGTTGGCATGGGAAGAGGCTCACAGATTTGCTTTCAACAAACGTCTGTGAGGTCATAGAACAAGAGTGTTGAAAACTTTGTGACCTAAAGGAACTGTACTTTATCACACTTGGAAGAAACAGAGTTTCCCAATCCAGAATACAGAGCCACAAAGCTTAAAGAGAAACTCCAGAATCATCGAATTAGACGAGGCTGTGTGAAGAGTTTGTCATACAAGGTGACAAGACTAAACGACCTGTAGATTGGTAGGCCTTCCTGAGCATTGATTCTATCCAACAGCAGTTCATTCAGGTAATACTTTTTATGAAGCAGCTATTACATCACTATGATTACGATAGTAATATTTGAATTTGACATGACAATTAACATGGAACAATTGCATGTAATAAAACATCATCTTTCTGTTACTCAACAAGCTCTGGAGCCAGGATGCGTACGCTCATAGACTATGCGGCAGAGAAGTTACTGTAGTGTGTGATGGACATGCCTACCTGCTGAAGACGGAGGATGGCTACACGATCATCAAAACAGAGTTGCCTTTACTGCAGTCGTCCATAGAGGAAACAGATTCTAGGTATTGAGTATTGATCTTTGGCACTTACAGATACTTGCATTTATGTTACCTATAGATACATTAATAACTACACACACAGCATATTCAAAGTATCTCTTTAACTTTTCAGGATCATCTTATACTGCATGCATGGCAAGAGGGGTGGTATCACACAGTTAGAGTCAAGAGCCTGGACAGTGATGTCTTCTTCCTGCTGTTTGTACTAAAGCATCGAAGATGGAAGATATCAGTGTTTTTTTTTTGTCACTAGCATGGGAAACAAGAGAAGGCTGATGTTTGTATCCTGAACTGTCTAGGGACATTTCTGACTTACATAAAGAAGCATTGTTGTCACTACATGCATTAACAGGGTGTGATTCAACTAGCTGCTTTAAAGGGATCAGAAAGCTGAACCCACTGAAAGTCCTTCAAAAGATGGTCCACTTTGAAGAGTCCCTTTCCAGATTAGGTGACTCCTGGAATGTGCCATCATATTTGGTTGATGAGCTAGGTGCTTTCACCCGTGCTCTCTGTGGTAGACCAGGCATCAAACATGTTGATGAACTTCGCTACCTGCAACTGAACGATTATGGCTGCAAAGAACTCGACAAACCACAGAACATGGACATGAGCAAGGTACTGCCATGTCACAAAAACCTGAAGCAACATATAAGGCATGTTAATTACCAGGTGGTTGGTTATATGGAAGCGATCTCATGTTCCCAAACCTGATGTTCTGTTGCCAATGAGAGTCATGGTTGGGCTCTGTTGATGGGAAGCTTGTTGATGGGATGGGAAGCCATTGTGGTTTGATGGTAGTGCTATACCTAAAACTAAAGAATTGATCACATCCAGGGCCACCAGCCACGTGACAACAATGATGATGACGATGATGAGGAGGACAACGATGATGATGATGAGGAGGACAACGATGATGATGATGATGAGGGTTAGGAAGATGATGTTTTCTCACAATACTATTATAGTGATGATGATGGGTGTTAAATTGGTGCATGAGTTTTTGCAACTGAAACCTCAAATTTATTAAAAATGGTCAGTGATGGGTGACTAATAAGTTCACCAATGGATTCCATGACCTGAAAAACATACATTTAGATACTAAGATTATGATTCTATGATAATTAGAACCAGAGATATGATGACATTCATCATTTTATGTATCACTTCAGAACAGCTGTCACAGATGTGGGTACCTATGAAAATACGTAAAAATGACACGTTGGCGTAGCCCGTTTGGCGTCGCTGTTTCGGCTTAGCCGATTCGGCGTAGCCGATTTGGCATATAGAAATTTTCGGCGGAGAGACTGTTAGGCGTCAAATGACTACTTTGTCGCTGTAAACGACAAAGTAGTCATTTACATTTACTTTTTGGTAGCTTTAGAATTTTCAGTCGTCTAAGCCCTATTGTACGAAATGGAAGGAGATATTTTAACAAAACGTGGAAGAAGCAAAGTGATTCACGATGGATACCTTTTTATTTTTGATGGAACGAGCAAGAATGATTCTGAATTAAAATTCCGGCGATGTGAACAGAAAGATCGGTGTAAAGTAAGATTACATATGAAGGATGGAAAAGTGATTCGCCAGTTGAATCAACATACCCATGAACCATCTGCTGCAAAAGTAGAAGTTGAAAAGTTGAAAACAAATATTAAGAAAAGAAGTGCTGAAACGCTGGAGCCACCAACCGTTGTAGTAAATGAATGTTTAACTGGCGCCTCTCAAGCAGCTTTAGCCATAGGGCCTGACTTGCCTGCAATGGGAAAAATTATTACTAGGAAACGAAAATTATTAAACAAAGCGCCAGCTATAGTTTATGCTCTTCTTCCTAACAAGCAAAGATTACTTATTCTCGTTTATTTGAGTTACTTAAAACCATCGAACCAAATTTGAGAGCAGTTTCTATAATTTGTGATTTTGAGCAAGCTGCCATTCATGCCTTTCAAGATGCATTTCCCACCGCTTGAATTAAGGGATGCTTTTTCCATCTATCTCAAAACATGCACAGACATCTTGTTTCATTGGGTTTATCGAATCGCCATAAAACCGACTCGGACTTTGCGTTATAAGCTAAAATGATTATAGCGCTCGCCTTTGTGCCATTAGAAAAGATGGACGAATAGATGGATACACTAGCAGCGGGTCTTCCAGACGAACTAATACCCTTGTTCCATTGGTTCGAAGACACTTATATTGGACGACAGAATAGGCGTCGAAATGCAAGAAGGAACCCTATGTTTGCTCCCGAGATCTGGAACCTTTATGAACGCACTGTAAATGATGAAGATCGCACTAACAATCACGCTGAAGCTGCCAATCGACGTCTACAGTTCGAACTAGGAATGCATCATCCTTCCATTTGGAAATTTATTGATGCCTTGAGGAAAGTTCAGAAAGGACGTGATGCATTTCTAGAAAAATTAATCGCTAGATATCCACCTCCCAAAAAGCTAAAGAAATATAGAAATGCTGATGAAAGAATAAAAAAAAATAGTAATGGAAGTTGAGTCATCAGAGCCTATTGAATTCCTGAAGAGTATTGCTCATAATTAAAAAAACTGTACTAAATTTTATTTTTCTAAATAATGTATTTTCAATTCAAGTTTTTAACTCGCATTATCCCATTATTGTTTTAGTAGGATCCATTATTCTCTAAGTGAATAAAATTTATATTTTTTCCCAATTCAAGTTTTTTATTTACATTATTCCACTAGTCTTTTAATAATATAAAATTTTTTACTGTTTTATTTTTCTGAATAAAGTTCAGAAAGGACGTATTGCATTTCTAGAAAAATTAATCGAACAAAGACGTCGAAACAATCTGACGCCTAAACGGCTACGCCGAATAGTGCTATTAGTTTTCTGACGCCGAATCGGCCAAGCCGAAACGGCAGCGCCAAATGGGCTATGCCGAAACGTAGCAAACCCCAGTTAATACACTGTTACCACTCAGATTTCCATAATAGACATGTCAAGGATTTTAAAAAGTATGTTTTGTTTTGCCATGGGGTGGGTGCATGGTGACCCCTCTTGGCTGGTGGCCTATGATTTTGAGCAGTAACGGAAATAAAACAGAAACCTGATATCATCGTCGGACGTTTTAGTTTTGCGGGCATGAGGCTCCAGGGGCCAGGGAGGCTCTAAACAAATTCCTGCATTTTCTCTTGATAGTTCGAAGGCCACTTTTATTTCTTTTTAATAATAATATTTATTAGTACACAAGCACACAGTTTCGGGTGGATCCTGTTGAATTCCTTCTTTCCATAAGCTCATGTCAGTTAGTGGAAGTTTCTTCAATGGTGGTGACCTTCTCTAGGTTTGGAGAAAATGGGTACAAGCATCATTCATTGTTGAACAATTTTCTTGCTCATAGAGGGAGAGGACAAAGCGGTCTGCAGTGTTTTTTTAGCAGAACGTGGGTAACACCAGTCTGTTCAAGCACCTCACCAAGGCTTGGCATGTCTATTTCCTGGAACCTGAGTGCAGAAAATCGTTCCTTTTCCAAAGGGCTATGGCACTGTATTGCAGCCTAATAAAGCATGAACAACCAAAAACTGACTGCATTTTCTTGATGTCCAATACAAATCGATAATGTCTGCTTCAGCATGGGTGACCATGCTTGTTGACAAGGGTTGATACTACATAGAATTTGTAGCCCACCACAGGATGTTATTCAGCAAAGCCTTGTTGTGGCACAGCATGGAAGGGGTGTTTCTGCTATGTCAACTTCTTTATTCTTCCTCTTCTTGTCTCTTCGAGGTCCTTCGGACTACAGGCTTCATTGCCATGCTTATCAAACAGAACAAATTTTTGGAACAAAGGGGATACTAGGCAAGTTGAGTGCCAAAGCTTTCAGCATAGTCCTTTGCAGTCACAGCCTCTGACTATACAATGAAGAACAGCAGCTGTCTAACGCCAACAAAGATAATGGCTGTAAGTGGTGGAGTTGACAAGCATAAACTTTGCATCCTTTCACGAGCAGCATACTCACTATTAAGGGCTGGTGGGACTAGACTAAGTTCAAACTGTAAGATGTCAGGCACTTCCATGCTGCGTTGCTGGTCCACATCAAACAGCTGAATGAATAGTTTCAACATCATAGGGTGCTTTTCTTTCACACTTACGGCCTTTTTCTGTACCTTCATCGACTGGATCAGCATGAGAAAATTCCTTGCTCTGCTTACTCCCAGTACCCAAGGATTCATGTATGTTAATTGTGCTCAGTGCTACTTGACATTTCTTGACACTACACTGACTTTGATGCTGCTCATTGAAGGGGTTATATCTCATTCTCTCTCTCTCTTCTCCTTTCCTTCTCCTTCCTTCTTGTGCTCATCCTTGTCATGTTCTTCACCATGATGCCTCTCTTCGTCATCTTCATGGTAAATATCCTCTATGACAATGCTAAGGTTGGTGTATACACTGAAACTACTGACCCGTACAGCCACCTGCTAAGGGTGTGTTGTAATTCCCTTTGCTTTCAGCAATGATCCGTACTGCCACTGTCTTGACTCTTTCTTTGTAATTCACCCTTGACATTACAGGGATTGAACTAGCATTTTCTGTCTTCAGCAGACATATGTACTTTTAGTAAAACTACAATGCCTATATTCTGATAGGCTTCCTCCTCATCATCTAAAGACAGAAAGAGAGTTGTTAATAAAAACAAAAGAATGACAGTAAGAAGCAACGGGTTTCCTGTCCATAGTCATAATTTGAAACATCTAGTCAATCAATTTAACAATATTAATTCGCCTTCACCATGTAGTGAAATCTGCTATAAGGAAAAAATTAAATCTCAGTTTATTTTTATTCTTTTTTTTAGCTCTTGATATGGTTGTATATACTTTTTCATTGCAATTAAAACTTCAATGGAATAATTTATTTGAAAGTATTAAGTATCTTATTTATTTGAGAGTATTAAGTATCAGTTTATTAGTTTTAGTAATATGTCTTCGTGGAAGGATTTGACCGAGGAAATCAATAAACCAATGAACGATCAGAAGCAATCAAGTAAAGAAGTATAAGACAAAGGGAAGAATATCAAGGTTTTTTATGTTTTAAATGTTATAACACATCTACTACTTGTAAACCGAAAGCTGGAAACCATGATCAGATCAGACATCAGAGCCCTAGTTCCTGGAAGTACGTGCTGTTGTACGAGCTCTATTTCATCTCCACTTCATGGGAAGGACATCCGTGTTGCCCGGGTTGCAGATTTTTAACTGTGTGATTGATGCAACCTGTTCACTTAATGAACTCTAGTCCTGGTGTCAAGTATCTACTACTAGCAAGCAGATTTTCCAGTTATGCACTGATCGAGCTTGTTTCTTGCGTGTGAAACATTCCAAAGTCCCACACCCAAGCTCACAGCGTAGACCCAGGACTATTGGTCCAGGTCTCTAGTTAATTTCGACTTGTCATGAGTGAGAAATTAAGGCGATTAATAAAAAAGAACGCCAATAACGTAAAGGCTATGAAAATACTTGCCACTACATTAAATAATTCAGTACCCATGAATTGATTTGATTTACTCTGACATGTCACTTCCTACTTGTCTGGTCTCAATAAAATGAATTACAGTCCATACGTAGGAATCTTTAGACACGTTCATACTCTGGTGAGGATATTTTCTTATCTGAATGATTTAGTGTTAATCCCTAAACTAAAAAATCATTCCTACTGAATGTTTGTAGCATTGACTTAATGAACTCAAAGCAAATGAAATAAGGTAAACTAAATGCGTTCTTACATCATTCTGGCTTCCTGCTGTTTATATTATAATAAAAAGATTTCACAGCTTTACTGTAGCTAGTATCAAGCACATGAGTTGGACAACACAAGCCTCTACTTATTTTTTGAAAGCTCTGTAGTTGTTATGGAATTTGGGACAACGTGTAATGCTCGCAGGAACGTTGAAAATAATACAGAGTTTTCTTATTAAAAGGATGTCTTAGCAGCATACGTAATCTATAATTATTTGTTATTTTTCTACAAATACAAAATTTACAATTAAACTGGTCATGACTGATGACAATGCTCGAAGAAGGGTTTTTATTTATTTTTTTTCCTGCTTCCAGAGTGAAGATATTTATATCTGCGTGTTTAGGTTTAAATTTCAGAGAAATGGCGATAGAGAGCTACATATTGCCCTACTAAATCTTTGCTTATCAAATTTTTCATCAGAAATTAACTGACTCTCACAAATACACGATTTCATTCATTCCAACATCTGCCTGACTGTCAGTGATGAATCCAATCCCGCAAATTCATTTTTGAGTACTTCTAATACGGATTCAGTTCGATTTGTAAATAAAGAACAAGCATCGGATCAGTTCAGTTTTTCCATTTGGTCTACTTAATGAACTAATGGGTTCGATTTGTAAATAAAGAACAAGCATCGGATCAGTTCAGTTTTTCCATTTGGTCTACTTAATGAACTAAAGCCTGCAGAGGTAATTATAGGCTTCAAATGAGTAATTTCTTAATTTATGGGTTTTAACTCAGTAGCGAGGGAAAATTTGTGGAAAACTGAGTATGAAGGTCTTTATTTATTATTTCCCAAAAGTCCTTCGACGTTATTGATGAATGACTTGATTACATCACTGAGGAGGTTCTCATTCAATGCAAGCACTACAGTCACTAACTAAATCTTCCATTTTTAAAGATAAAGTAAGTTATCCATTTTTACCACGGGATTTGATTGATCGGCCTCAGCGATGTGGAGATTTAGCATTTTTCTGTTCAGTCGCGGCATTCCTGAGCTTAATCTTATTTATGAAACTTTGATGATGAATAAGCAAGACCTTTCACAACACGAAGGTGTGTTGTAGGGTCAGTGGAGATTGAGAGGAAAAAGGGGATGGCGCTATAGCCAAAGGATATTAAAATTGGGTATTTTGTGAGTGACTGTGCTCACATTATGTAAAAAGAAAGAAAACAAATAGGTTTACCAAAACCAAGGTTTTAGTCTGATTTTAGTGATCACATGAAGAGCGTGAAATAAGTGCTCTATGCAGCCACTTCTCAATCTTATGGTAAATGAGCTCCGGAATTGTACAAAAATGATATGAGAACACATTGATGACGTATTCAAGCCCAGAGTCACCAATATTACTAATAAAAGAACTGATCATACTCAGTAGGAGAAGTATTACTCGGTATAATAATGATCGAACACTGTAGACAAGTATAGACCACATATTTACAAACATACCTGTATGAACAATGATTTGCAAATAGTATTAAATATGATATTTTTCCAAGTAGTAGATGTGGATTGGAAATGGCTACCTACTACATTTTCTATTAGTATCCAGTAGACACGGCTGAAGAAAAAGTTGTGTTGGCATCAACAATGCAGACAGGGTGGGAATCATTGATTTTGTTATCATTATTAACTTAGAAAACTGTCTCTAATTTATATAAAAACACACTGTCCTCTGTGTAGGTCTTCAATAAGCAAGGAAGTTGTGCATAGTTACTCAACAGACCTTCCCGCCATTGAGTGATGATGCAGAAACCAGTCCTTGAAAAACAACCAGTCCTTGAAAAACAGCAGTGAGCGAAAGGATGGCATCTATATAATTTGTTGCTGACTTCCCTATACCAACCTCAGAAAAGCGCTCCAACAACTTACTGTTGTTGGTTTGACACCATGTGATCTAGCAGGTATTAGGTCAGTGCTGGAATCTAACCATTCAAGGACCATCAATACCTTGGCCCAAAAGTTATGGTGTATTGTATACATGATTCATGCATTTTATGCAACTGGTAGCATATTCTAGGTCATAGTTTTGATTCTAGGTAGACTCAATTAAGAAATAGGTTTTCTGGAAACAACTGGAAATGTGATGGGAGGATTTGGGTCGATCAGATGCTATACTGACCATCAAACAGGCTATTACAACTTTGTAAGGACATGTATCAAAGTCCAAAAAAGGGTGAATTCTAGCTCACCTTAATTGCCACCCGAATGACTTCCACATATAACAAATTCTGACTGCTGCCACAATTGTTAAGTCTGTCTGCAGGTACAGGCTTGGGTAAAAAACAACATGGAGCCAACAAAATGGGGCTGAATGCTTCATAAGACTGGAATGATGTTCTGGAATCTTAAAAAAAGGGAGCAGGTGGCTTTACTTACTTCTTTGGCGAATGTCATCAGATGTGGCTGCAGTGGAAAATGTGACAAAAATATCTACCCGTATACGAAAAATAAACCACAGTGCAAAGGTACCAACTACAGAAGGACATCTTTAACCAAATAGTATTGTTTGAATGATAATTACCCTTTCAGTATTGCTTCTCCCGTATAATATGCAGCTAAACTTTTCCAATGTTGCGAGTTCATCGCGTTTTGCTTTTGGTTTCAATATTTTGACAATTACAAAATAATATTTTAAAATAACATCTCTATCATGCATCTTGGTACTGGCAGTATTACAGCAGATTAACAGTCATCATTATCCACCATATTTGATTTGAGTCATTGTACTTCTTCAACAAATGAAGCATTCATATATATATATATATATATATATATATATATATACATATATATATATATATATATATATATATTATATATATATATATATATATATATTATCGTTCCTTGCTTGAACACTGAATGAATAAATGCAGTTACGCCATTTCTTAATGCTGGCAGCCATTAATTAAGATCTGACTTGTTCTTGCCTGTTGCCCAAAGAAAATTTTGGTAATCTATTTTTCATTGGAATAATCCACTGAAGATGTCAAATTCACTTACATACATTTGCTACACATTTTGTCAGACCTTTTCAGTTTATTTACTGGAATGCACGGTCACAGATTCTATATCGTTCAGCCATCATAAAAGAAATTAAAATTGTCGCTTAGTGATAGTACGGATGGGTCTATTCTTCTTCGAGTGAAGTCTATTTGATGAATTCTAGTTTGAACTAAAAGAAATTTATGTCCATCGTCCAAGCATGCTAGTTCGCGGACATTTTTGAATAAGTAGTCATATTTACATGATCATTGCTTCACTTACACGATTAGCTTGCTGGTCTACCACCGATCATCTTCAGGTTGTCGCGCCGAGCATGACTCTTCTGAGCCAGATCCACGATGATAGCAACTATACTATACTATGTACTACTGGGACGAAGAGGAAGAAAACTGAAAACCTGGATGATTTTCAGTACTCAATAAAGCACTCGAGGGAGGCATTGTTATTTTTTTCTTTTTGTGACACTGCAGCGCGACTGTTGAAGGGGAAACCGTGGGGAGGCTGTTGTTATGAGGTGGGAGGGAGAGAGGGGGATTCTTCTTAGGCTCTGTCACAGTCTTTGCTCTCGCACACACCCACTCACTACTACACAGCGTTATGATGGGAAGTTTCATTTTTATGTTGATGACTTTAAAAAATGATTATTTTAATTGACACTCTATTACTCAATTCCCTCAATTACAACCTTGCACACACACACAGCACACCACACACACACACACACACACACACACATATATATAATATATATATATATATATATATATATATATATATATATATTATATATATATATATATCCATTTCATTCTCATGTCATCGCATTTAAATGTGAAATAGCCTCCTCCTCCACCATTAAGACTGAGTGCAAATATTCGTATTGTTCACAAACTTCGTCCCACGGCTTCTCATCCGCTGTCATGGTCTCCCGCTCATTTCCATGCTACCGCGTTTCATAGTAGTACTATAAATTACCGCCGCTTCCCCGAACCCCGCCCCCCTTCCCCAACACCCCGCTTTCACTTTCCTCAGCTCCCACGAGTAAACTCCATCGTCGCCACAGAATGACGTTGATGTTGATTATCAGTCAACAGGTTCTCATGTATTACAATGATGAGTTACAGTATGTTGGCTCTTATTACACCCAATGTATATCGGATTGGTGCGTAGATATTGGTGGGTCCAGTGTCAGAATGCTTATTCTTTGGGTTATAGAAAGTTTCGGTACATGCTCCAAGGTGTTTCCTTATTTTCCTGCAGTCAGAATAACCACGAAGGACAACGGTCAAACGTTTTGCCAAAGAATTACATTACTCAGTCACAGTTCACGATGATACAAAGCTATTGATATCAGCAAGAATAATTTAAAAACACTTGAGTGATGGCAAACTTTCAGCCCCTCTGCCTCTGTGACCTTCAGTCTCTTCTCTCGCAAATGTGCACAATGTATGGCGGGGAAATGCTCAGTTCAGGAAATCCAGTGTCAACCCATGACGACGACGGGACTCATAATGATCTGGGAAATCACTATGGCTGTCAAGGAGAGAGAGAGAGAGAGAGAGAGAGAGAGAGAGAGAGAGAGTAGTTAGTAGTAGTAGAGGTGCACGTCACAAAGTCTCACTTCGTGGGAATTTGAATGAATGGAAGGGTGACTCCCCTGGAATGCTTTGCTGATATGGTCTACTACTCGTACTGCCAGGTGTTTCGGCTGAAAATGTGGCAGAAGCCATCAATCCAAGATGGCGGCCACTATGAAGATACTCTTTGATTTTCATCTATAACTCGTTTTTAGAGTTAACTTAGGAAAAAAATGTCATCAATAATGATTTGTTTAAATATATATATATAAATAGTATAGGAGCTTTAATTTCATAAATCTTACAGTTTGCGGTCTATAACCAATTTTTTAGAATTTGTCACCGTATATGTCCTATTTCTCATTGCATTTCGATTAGTAACTGACTTCAAAGTTTTTATATGAAAAATGTGATTGAAAAATAATTTATTCTGTGTATAATAAAGAACATAATACACAAAGATCCAATTTTGTCTATAATTATCTCCTGCTCCCCAGTGTTGCCAGATAGAGCTATACACTCAGCGGATAAGACAATACTAGTCTCCTGTCATTCCTGATACAAGAGGATGTTTAATTTGGATGATGACAACAGCCCACCATTGACCAGGAATTCAAATGACACAGAAGAGGTGTTCATGAATACAAGGTCTGTTGAACTACATGAACCCAAAAGTGATGATGAAATCAAATCAACTTAAATAATCAAAACTGTTCCAACTTAGTCGGCTTATAACTCAGTTATGAATATGGTAAAGAAAGAAACTGGAGTGTGTGTGTTACCTCTTATAGAAACAAGCCTAACAAACACAAGCATACAGCTCACTTTCATGAAAAAAAAACTAGAAAAATGACATCGCATGTGACTTCTGAGGCCAAAACAGTTGTTTCGTTGGATCTAGGATTATACAAACCTGCTAACGCTAACTGTGACAAACAATATGTGGACAATTTGACATTATGGAAAAAAAATAATGAAGAAAGCAATTTAAATGTGCATCACAGTTCAAACACTTCTTTTCTCAAGTATTTAAAAACTAATCTCACTGAAAATATTCACAGCAAATAATCGTTTTCCAACTAGAGAACAAATTGAAAACTTGTTTTCGCACAATGATATGAGATTGTCCTTTGATGTTCATTTCAACTGACCAAGAAATCCTTTCCTTATGACCAGAAAATAGTTTGTTCTCTGTGATTTCTGTCCTGCATTTTTCTGTTTTCTCTTATTCTTCGTGTAATGAAAAAACACCAGTTTCAATTTGTAATATATCCGGGAAAAAAACTATAAGCATGGAACACATAAATAATTGCAATTTTTGGGAACTGTAAGTACTTGTATAAGAATTACACGAGACCAGTATTGTCTTATCCGCTGATTGTAGCCTTGTCTGGCAACACTGCAGGAGATAATTATAGAAAAAAAATTGGAAGAACTTTGTTTGCTATGTCCTTCATTATACAGTGAACAAATTATTTTTCAATCACATTTTTCATATGGCAACTTTGAAGTCAGTTACTAATCGAAACGCAATGAGAAGTAGGACGTATACGGTGACAAATTAAAAAAATTTGGCTACAGCTCGCAAACTATAGGATTTATGAAATTAAATCTCTCATACTTTTATGTTTATTCTTTATATTAAGTAAATCATTGTTGATGAAATTTTTTCATAGGTTAACTCTAAAGCGAGTTACAGATGAAAATAAGGGCATCTACATAGTGACGGCCATCTTGGATTGATGACGTCATACAGGGCTTTGCCACATTTCAGCCAAAACACCTGGTACTGGTAGTACGTTACAGGAGACCATATCAGCAATGTATTCCAGTTAGTTACTCCTTCCCCCCCCTTCATTCAAAATCCCACGAGAGAGAGAGAGAGAAGAGAGAGAGAGAGAGAGACGAGAAAAAAACGAACCATTTTATGAAGATGACAGCGGCTAAGTAATTAGACTCCGGCATTCAGATATTTAAATCACGACGAAAAACTACCAGAAAATATTGTTAACTTTGCGTAAAACGATAAGAGAAAATACCGGACAATTATCAGAAAAGATCTCCAATTGTAAGACTACAGCGAATTGCACGTGTAATATTTCACCAGGATAAAAATCAGGGTTAGAGTAATTGTAATTTAATTGAAATGTAGTCAATTACAGAATTTCGTGTAATTGTGATTATGATTGAAGATGAAATTATAGTAAGTCATCTTTGAGAGTAATTGTAATTCATTTCTTCAAGTGTAATTACTCCAACCCTGCTAACAATGATCCCCTTGACCGCCAGCGTTCTCTGTGTTACAGTTACTTTGCAAGACAGACAGACAGACAGACAGACCCACGGTTTATCTCGGCTCATTCATTCATTACATGAGGAGGTGAACCGGCGACGCCTTGGCCTCAGCCACGCTTGCTCGGGCCTCGGGCCTCGGGCTGGCTGGCAAGTCCGGTTACAGTTACACAAAGTCCCAGCCCAGCGTTGGAGACCGTATCTGTTCATACAGCGGCTACAAGGTTGCGTTAAAGACACGCAAGTTGCGGTCTGGTTGTTTTGTGCAAAGCCATTAGACTACATTCAAACTTCTCGCAAACCTTTCGACAGATATAGTATGCGTATGTGTTCCATTCCGATGACGAATATGGTATATAGTACCTACTGCATGAACCATACGGTCTGCCGACGTGTGTCCTAATAGAAATTGGGGGTTTTGCCAATGACCTGTCTGTCTCCATCTACGTAATAAATCCAAGTACGCGCAGAATATACATAAGACCAGTGACGCTTATAGATATTTAGTTCAGAAGAAATTGCTGATTAGAAAGGCCTGTCGCATGAAAGTCTCAGACGGATTCATTAAAGGCTGTACGTACCTCCTACTCTACAGTAGAAGGCTTCCTATGAGACGAAAGACAACTCTGACAGATGAGGAACAGGAGGAAGTGTTACGGAAATTTCCATGACGGGATTGGAAGTGGGAATTGGTTTTTATTGTTTGTTTGTTTGTGTGGTGCTTTTACGTTGTATGGAACCAGTGGTTATTCAGCAACAGGACCAACGGCGCTACGTGACTTCCGAATCAACGTCTAGAGTGAACTTCTATCACCAGAAATACACTTCCTCACATCTCAATGTAATGCCGGAGAATCGAACTCGCCACCAAGGTGGCTTGGGAATTGGTTATCTCCAATACACACACACACACACACACATATATATTTATATATATATATATATATATATATATATATATATATATATATATATATATATATATATATGACCCGATCTCGTCATTTGTGGGTTCGGGTCCTCGGGATACGAAGGAAAAACAGGAGAGAGATAAGTTTGCCTGCATGCAATAAAGGACATGCAAAAATAATAATCGAGGAAACATTTAACATAGGTGTATTCTTCTGAGCTACACAGGTGGCCTTTACTTGTAATTATAACGTTAACTATGCTAGTGCACAACCGGGTGGCAGGTTAGACTGTTATTGACACTCACGGCGATACACGTCTTTGTGTGGCGGCCAATGGCGATGGGACTGCGGGGGGCACTGGGCACTCGTCTCGACCCAGTCTGTGCTGTATGGGACCCGCAGCCCGGTAACGAACTAATCTGACCGAAGGTCACTGGTGTGGCCTGTTTCAAATGCCCTTTTCACACGGCATCGTTATGCAAGAAGCTGATTAGTTATTTTGGCTGGCTCCAAAAAATAAAAACAACAACGGCCAATCAAGAAGGGATACAGAGATGCGTGGCACTCTTTTGAACTGCCCAAGCCACGCCAACTTGTAACGTCTTTGATGGTTGACTTGCTCTGTCGCATATACACACAGTATCACTTATAATGGTTTCACGGGACTTCAGAATATCACGGAGAAGGCATATTCAAAATTGTATTGAATCAGCTCTTCACTCGCTCCCTAGTTCTTGCGTCCCGCAAGACATACATCGATCTGTTGATTTACGCATTGCTGTTTTCTTTGAGTGCCACAACGTCCAGTTTGTGCAAAATTTAAAACTATTAGGGTAGGGTCATTTGGCATGTTACAACACAAGTTACAACAAATGAATTTCACGCCTCACAATGTGTCATACAGAAAAATAAATTTAGGTTTACAATCAATATCAATAAAAAAATGGAAATAGTCACAGCTCCAGCTTGAAAAAGCTAAATTCATAAAAAAAAATTCACAGAACATGAGTCAACAATGAAACGTTACTCATAAGAAATTTGGTAAAGGTATAAGAAAACTTACTGAGCTCCTTCTGCAACACAACAAAAAGAAGAAAATAAAAAATAAAATTTCAAAGATTACGCACAAAAAAATCTTATTTTTTCATAATAATCTCATATTCCTATATCATCGATGGAAGATCATAAATTTCTGACAAAGCATTAACAGCATTGACAACGATATGAAATTTTGGGCACAGTTTAATTGGCATCAATAGAAATAAAAAAAATAGATGCATTGCAATAACATGCGTTTAATATGACTTGAAATGCAACAAAAAATAATAATGCAACAAAAATAACACAATCATGAATACAAAGACTCACTCACTATATGCTAGGAACTGTAACAAAAGGTTAGAAAAATTAGACATCAATAACTCAGCAATAACTGACATGAAATAAAAGTGCACAAACATGTTTTTATGATATTCTCAGTTCACTTTGTGATGGACACATTTATTCATGACTCACGCTGGTATGCTATGCAAGGCACCTACACGCACTTACAAATTACGTGGATGGTTTGCTTTATCGAAGAGGGAGGAATGGCGGCACAACAAGTTACTCTTTTTTTCTTTCTTTTATGAATAATCTATCTCATGCATGTTCAGAAAACTGTGACTAGTCAGTCAACTTCCTTACACACTAGCAAACCCACACACTCAACACATGCACACTCCCAGGGCACTCGAACATTCACACAACAGCTGACTCACTTGCCTTGTTTTCTGTGCGACTCACCCTAGATGTAACTGAATCATTCACTGTATGCGTTGCAGTTCCTCTCTCTCTTTGGCTCGTGCCTTACAGTACTCTTGGGAAGAGCGTCGGCTACTTTTATTACTTGTTTTTTTTTTCTTTTTGATACGATCAATCCCCACAATGCCAAACTCTACAGTTGCTCGATCCTACGATCTTGTTGAGAAATTAACATTCTTAAAGACATTATGTATCAGGGACAAATGCAATTTGTTCTCCCTTGATCTTGTTGAGAAATTAACATTCTTAAGGACATTTATATATCAAGGGAAAAATACAATTTGTTCTCACTTCTCTTTCCGAATGAAAATCTGACTACTCTTTCAACAAATATATCAGTCTCGCTACTTCACTCAAAACAATCTCTTAATGCATTTACGTTAATAATTCTGTCTTTAAATCTAGATTACAACTCTTCGATGGGACAAATGGGATGCATTGTCGTTCGTGATACTTGAAATGTGATCAGAACACGGCCTAAAGAGAACCATCTTTTCTCTCTCTCTCTATATATACATATTTTTTCTAATGTTACTTTCTACAAATTCCCTATCTGCATTTCCCTAACAGAACATGCTATTGATTACGCTACTAAAGGCTACACAACTCGTTCATTGTGCTCGAACTAATACTATCAGTGACAATTTTTAGCAACTATGACAGCGGGTAGGGAGACGGGTTTCTAAGCGGGGCGAGGTCTCCCACCTTCGGGGGTGTGAAGGGTACCCGCTCATCACATCCCCGTCCCAAGACACTATCCTGTACTGTCCCTCTCTGTCTCTGCTATCGGTTCCCATTTTTCTATGCAATATGCTCACAGGTCAGCAGCTCTGTCAGTGCCAGCAGCGGTGCTGGTGGTTCGTTACTAGTTTTCTTGTATCTTCTTCACATCGTGCCTGGATTCTCTCACTGGTTGCTGGCTGTCATCTGATGTCTATCAGCTATTCCTAATTCTAACATCGCGTCATCCTATCCATACCTTAGGCAGGTATCCCTCTACTCTTCAATAGGTCGCAACATTTTCTCAGCGAAACTGCATTTACAGTCCCAGATATAAGCAAAATATGAGCAGGAGCAGCAACTAAGTTGTTTACCTTATGGCTTCTTCTTTTTCTCCTAATAATAAATAATAATTAATGAGTAAAATAACAGACCAATTGCACCTAGAATGCCATTCTTTGCTAGTGTCCCATTTATCAGTGATACTTTTTATACTCAAACGTTCAATACGTGAACATTTTCCGACCATAAAATGCCATTTAATCTTAAGAAACCCATTAACTATAGGGTCTTTATTTAGATACGAAGAAAAACTAAGCCCTCTTTTGACTTCCAATGCGGTCTATTCATTTTGTAATCCCAAATGTAGTTGGGAAATTATGTTGGAGCCTCACATAGGCTTCTTAAGTCCGCATTGATTGCTTCAGTGGAGTGACTTATTGAACTGGTGTCCGGTTGCGTTCTCCAGAATTCTCGAACATTCGAGAACATTCAAAGAAATTTAAATTTAATATTGAATATAAACATTTTAGAATCTTTACACGGGCTTCTTCTCAACAGTTTGCTGTCCTCGAATCGCTATAAAAACAATAGTTCCAAAATTAAACAACCAAACTACCACTACCCCTTCTTTACCTGGCATAACTATATTCACTTGGGACCTTTCCTTCTTCTGGTCACAGTCTTCTTCCCTTCTCTTGAAATGGTAATTGTCTTAGCATTTTAGATTTCTTTTTTATTTGTGGATTTTAAATATATGTTGGATATTAAAATGAGTCTTTTTTGTCTTTATATTATGTTTTATGTTTGCTTATCTTCTTACAGTCGATTAATAAATCCTTGCTAAATACCAGAAAACGTCTCCCTTGCTAATATATGACAATATAATTAAGTACCCTGAATTAATAATTAAGGCACTTTACTTAGAAAATGTTCAATTTCCTCGGTATTAGTCGTAAATATACGAACACCTGTCGTTGGTTTACTCAGTCTGATACTTATGAATGGAATAGTGTACTACCATATGTTTTTTTTTTACGTTTTAAAATGTACACGAAATACCATTTATAACTGATGACTTTTCATAAAGCCATTTGTATGTTTTTATTTATCATGTACCTTTCTTATCTATTTCCATGAGAATGGTGTGGTAGTGGCAACTTTAAGAGTTATATTGGAGATAAATATGGAAGGAAAAAATAGATCATAGTTTATTTAAAAGTAAGATCACTATATACAGTTATTTATAATATATACCAATAAAGTATGTACAATATATACAGAAATTTTACAGATTTTGAAGTCAATTTTTGCAGTAACCATGAAAACAGCATAGACAGACAAAATAAAAAAACTGGTGGATAGATATATCAAAACTTCTTAATTACAGGACTATATATACACACGTATAAGGATCTTTCAGCTCACTCCCCATCACTGTCTAAAAACAGATCGTCCTCGTCATTACTGGCGACGTTGACAACGATTGGATCTATGCAATCCCGGACGTTGTCAGGAAGCCAGTATTCGTTCTCGAAAGCTTGACTTCGTTGGACAGCTCCTTCCCACACCTGTTTAGTGACAGCAAACCTCGCTTCCTCCAATCTGGCCTTTAGGTCTGCCCTGGTGAAATGCCATAACGATGAACATACATATAGCTTTATATGCGCCCATACCTGCTCGGTGGCAATGAGTTCAGGATGGGCGGGTGGAAGCCGGACGACAATATAAACACACCTGAACAGCTTGTAACGACTGCCCCTCTAATTTTCAGCGGGTATATTTTCCAGTATATAATACTCTAAATAAACCAAGAGGTCATTATAACCTCCCAAAATAATGAAACACAAATAAACTTTATTGCATAAAATAATTTAGATACATAGAACAATAATCCATAAAGTAATTTAAAAATGTAAAACGCTATACGTCATAATCGTAGTACGGTACACTTTCATTCATATTTTGTTAACAGGGAGAGAAAGTCTCAGTCAAATGCAAAGAAAATTGGAAATGTTCAAGAGTAAAGTGCCATTATTAATAATTTTAAATACTTAATTATATTGCCATACTTTAGCGGAAGGTCTAAAACATGTAGGGCCAAAATTTCAAGAAGATACAGTTGATATTTAAAAAGATATTTAAGAAAACCTATGCACCGCAGGCCTTGAAATGGTCAGTAAATCTCTAGAGTTTTTATGTATTTTATCCTTCCACTGACTCCGGTCTGCAGCTATAGAATTTGAAATTTTTATTTTGTTCTCTGTCAGGGTCTTTAGGAATTTCAGTATGTAGCTATCTCATTTTTTCAGACACCAAGAATGAGAAATCATAAAAGTTGTTGACCTTCCTTAGAATCGTGTGAAAACCATGAAAAGATTCCTTGCAATAAAGATTACCAGCCAGTAGCAATTGCTGAAAAACTATCACAAGAAAAATGAACTTAAATTCTGAGCGCAAATCGAGTTCCTTTTTTCTTTTTTTTTTCTTTTCTTAGCGCATGACAAGGGCTCTCCAAATCTTCATGGCAGGTAAGGAGTCATATTTTTCGTAATTTTGTATCTGACTAGGTATTCTAGTTAGGGATGAACAAAATCTTACTGCCATTTGAGTAGCGATAGGAAGAATCTAAGGTCATGTGCATGCCAGTAACCTAGAGAGAAGAAAGTTCATTAATCTTTTTTTTCGCCACTGCATGAAGCACATAGGCATTTAAGGAGTGCTAAAAATACAAAAGGGAATCTTTGCCATATTCCCTTATTATCCAGTGTAACTCATCGAATCTCGTGTCGTAAAGAGATTTCGTTAGTTAGGCGTGTAAGAGAATCCATGCTGTTTCATTGTTGACTGAGTGCATCTCTCTCTCTCTCTCTCTCTCTCTCTCTCTCTCTCTCTCTCTCTCTCTCCGTGAATATCAAACTGTGCTCACTCCCAGTCGGATGCACTGTCAATGATACCTACTATAAACAACCTCTACTCCGCACACGATATGGTTCTGATTTCCCCATCAGTGCAAGGTTTCCAACGACTCAACGACACTTGCCGCCAATATTCAGAGGAATTTGATATCCTATACAACGAAACCAAGACCTAGTGCATGTCGCTGCTCCCGAGATTTGCTTAAGCTATACAGAACACAAATTTTCATCGAAAATCATGGCGGGGAATTCGTGCACAAATTTCCGTATTTGGGCTCACATTATCACTACGACCTAAAAGATACGGAAAACATAGAACAGAGGCGTCGTAAACTGCGCAACTGGCAACATGATTGCAAGGAGGTTTGCCTTCTGTCACCGAAACTTGAAACTGCTGCTCTTCTGCACGTATTGCTACAGTATCTATGGGTGCTCCCTGTGGACGAACTACATCGTAGAGACCATGAGATGGATCGCTGTTGTTCACAATGACATTTTGAGATGCCTCACAAACATTTCTCACTACCGCTCTGCCACACAGATGCTTACAGAAAACCATCTGGACAGATTAAAATCATTGTAATGTGAACAATGTCTAGTCTGGTCACCTTGACTGCGAAACATCAGCAATTTCGCTCATAGAAAGCATCCTTAGTAGAGGCAAGAAGATCTAAAATTGTAGGGAAGATGGGAAAATTAGGAATTTGTTACCCTAAATAACTTAATCTCTGTTGTTTTTGCAAAATGGCCACATGCAGAATCTGTCATTATTATTATGTTGCAACGATTATTATTACTGGTATTTTCCTTTTTTCATTATTACTGTGATTATAATCAGTATAGTTTTGTTGCATTCAATTTTTTACTATTCTCAATTTTATTACGATTATTACCATCATTTTGATTACCATCTTTTATACTACTTCAGCAAGTGTGGATATTACCGATTATTCATTTTTCTTTAAACAATATTATGTTATCTTTTGTATCTAGACTGTGTATGTTATTGTCTATTCTTCGTACTATCTGACCGACCCAGCTCTGCTTTGGGATATTCTGAATGACAAATGTTAAACTTGCGCTTCTCTCTCTCTCTATCTCTCTCTCTCTCTCTCTCTCTCTCTCTCCTAACTCTCTCTCTCTCTCAGTGCCATTTTGCCTTGGTGAGCCGTACCTGTGCATGGTCCGAATATATAATCAACCGATATCACGCATATAACATACAGCTAGAAAACTAACTATAGCTAGAAGTGTTTGCGAACAGTCGGTGATTAGATTGGTGTCAGAATAGTAGGACAAAGCATCGACTAAGTTAGTTTTTCGAGTGAATTATTAAAAATTTGATAAGGATGGCAACGAGTGGCTGCAGCAGTGGAAAGATCATGGAGAAATATTGCTTGCCTTTGATATATGCAATATGATGACTTAGCAGGAAGGGAAACTGGCTATTTCTTATCTATAAGATCAATAACAACCCTAACCAAAAAGATGCAAAAATATTCATAGACATATGGAAGGATATGATCCTTCAAACTGGAGCAAGTCTACAGAAAATATTTTGAAAATAATTGAAGGAAATACAAATAAATTCAAGTGATCAAAAGACTTATAAAGAAAATTTACATCAATCAGCATATTCCATTAAAGAAAATGAATAAGGGTGAATATTGTGAATATACTGACTGATGCAAATAGGAAAAATACTAATGCTGAAAACACGTAATTTATGTAAGGTGTGGTATAGCATTGTAAATCCTCAAAAACCTGATCAGGAAATGCTATGCTTGCCACGTGCTATGCAATGTGCAGAAGTCCAGCAAAATTACAAGTCAGGACACAAGAGTATTTTGCCTCAACATGTCTATCAAGGATAGATAATGTTATTAAATTCGAGACTTCATGTACAAATAGTAGAGGATGAAGAAGATGAGAGAGGAAGAAGAGGAAAACGGATAAGAAGAAAAAGAAAAACTGAAGTGATATAAAAAAACAATGAAAACAAAGAACAGGACAAGAGTATGGATGCAGAGATACTCATAGATACTACATATGAAGCAATACAGCAGCATACGTACAAAGAAATCAATAACATGACAACACAAAATAAAATCCCAAAGTGGCTTTTCCCAGATCTTCATACCGATGGGAAAGAGCAAGAAAAGAAAGAAAAGAAAGATACAGTCTGCACCCTTTTGAAAAGAGTGAATTGCAGATTTGGTGAAAGATGTTACTGCAAGCATCCCAAGGTATGTCACAATTATGAGATTTATGGCAAAATGTGCACCTAGACGGCTATGAGGAGAATGCAGCGATCTACATCCAAAACTATGCAACAAACCTAAAAGAAGGAAAAGAATGTAAGTCCAACAAAAAATGTAGATATATGCACCCTGTACCCATGAATCAAAATCAATTGAATAATAAAAATAAAAATAAGTCTTGTTGAAAAGGATTGCCGCATCAGCTCCATTAATTTTGTATAGAGTCTTCTCTATTTTCCTTATTAAGGATTTTTCAATGTTGCTGAAACTGGCAAGCAACGTGCCAAAGGGGATCGTCAAATCCAGTGTAGTCATATTGAATTACTATTATTGCTATATTACATATATTACTGTTACAAGTTTCTCTCTCTCTCTCTCTCTCTCTCTGACGTTTCGCCCAGATCTGCCAGGGCATGGTACAGCGATGGTTGCTGGAGATTGAATCTTAGTGTTGTTGTTGTTAATTTAAGATTAAGCTGCCTTGTGCCAGCACGGGCTCTTTGCTCACAGAGCAGCCCGTAACCTTAGTGGTGAGTCCTTCGCTATATATCATGTCGTGCGGGCGCTCACGGATGCTCCTGCAGGACCCGGAGGGTGCTCGACTTTTCATTGGCTGGCGGCCAGGCGTCGGAAACTCTCGAGGCGCGTTGATCTTCCCTCAGGTGTGTTGCGTCACCTGGAGCCGGGTTTTCATTGGCTGCGACCGTGGGGTGACGTAACTCCCTGGTATTTCTACCAAACCTCTTCGATATTTGGTCCCGTCCTGGGCGCTGGTGTTTCTCGTTCTGGAGGGGTTGGGGGGGGTGGGGGGGCTGGGTCTTCCTTTCCTTACACAGGTGGGCAGCAGGAAGGGTTCCTGTGTCGTATTAAGGAAAGGTTTTGCTCGGGAGAGAATAACGCCTCAAGGAGACGTAGGCATCGCTGACGTCGGGGGCTCTTCCCAATTATTCTTTGTGTTTTTTACGATATCCTCACGCACGACGTGCTGTGGTGGGGCGGTGAGGGAGTGGTGTTTTATGGCACTGGTTATTGGCGTGACAAGAGCTCCTCTTAGACAGTCGTAACGTTGTCATACCGATATAAACTCCAGGACATCCTTGGGATAGGGCATGTGTACCGGTAGACGACGTTTTTTATTTTGCTTCAGGGGGATCTCCTGCAGGCGGGGTAGGGTTTTATTTCTCATAATCAGGTCCCTTGTTTCTCCTGTTATTATAATAGATTATAAGAGAGAGCCTCTTTCCCTTCCTCCACGTGACGTTCTCATTCTACAATCTTAAGGCATCTCCCCTCTTCTTGCATCCGTGGTGCATGATGGATTGTAGAAAATACGTATATCCTCGGAGGGGGGATTCTCTTTATTCTCTCCGTCCTCCATGTTTTACCGTTTGTTTTAAGGCTGTTTCTGATCTCCCTGTTGATCAGCTTGTGGAGTAGTAACCGTTTGTTAATCATCATTTGTGAGGCTCGGTCCAGTTCTGCGTGGGTGTCCTGCCACGCTGAACAGTGCATTAAGGACCCTCCTCACGAAGGCCCTGACGGTGTGGTCTTGAACCTCGCAGACACTCACTCTCTCCATTTAAGCAAAAGTCCCAAGTTAGTAGATTTGGTGTAGACTGTGGTGGTCATCTTCAGGGTTTAGTCTTCGTAATTAGGACGTCGAGGAAGGGGGGTTCCCGATCTTCACTGCTAAATTCAATTGTGAAAATAAGGGCGCTGTTGCGCAGGAACTGCTGGCGAATGGCTTCAACCTCTTTCTCGGAGTCAGCTTGAACAAATATGTCCATCGATGTATCTGGCATAAACGTCCGGGGGCATCGATGCTGCAAAAAAAAACCCGCTCTTCAACGGTACCCATGTAAAAAGTTGGCAAAGAGGACGCCCAAGGGGGACCCCATTGCCACGCCGTCCTTTTCTGACGAAAGCATCTGTTCCTCTGTGGGTGTGAAGAATCTCTCTTTGTACAGATGTCTAGGAGTGTCTTAAGCGATTCTTCCGGGATGTTCGGAGGTTGCTTGTCAGGGTTCCTGTAGACCTTTTCCAAAATGATGTTCTATTGTTTCTCGACGGGACGGGGTTGTAACAGGGACTCCACGTCGAGGGACGCCCCATTGTGCCGTCGCCAGGGGAATCCCGGATTTTCTCCAGGAACTCCGTTGAAGAAGTAAGGGCAAAAATTTGGAGGGGGTATACGGGCGTCCAAGGATTTGTTAAGGCATTTTGCCAAATCGTAGGTCGGTGCAGGTGTCTGATGATGATGGGCCGTAAGGGGTTACCTGTTTGTCATAGAAATAACAGTCCGTTCCAAAGCAAGTGAAACAGAGATAATTCAAGGATTGGGAGGAGGATGGAGGGAAAAGTACAATTCTATAGTAAGAATAAAAAATGGTCAGAAGTAAATGAAGAATTAAACAAAGATTGGGAAAAACATATTCGTAAGGATGATATAGGGTAAATAGGTATCTTGTATAAGATATTAGAGGAAACATAGTGGATAAGTATATACCGAAGAAGAAAAAGAAAAACGTCAGTCATGCATACCATTATACTAAGATATTCTATGTACTATATGGCCTTGAGCTGAAAATAAAACATTGTTATTATTATATTATTATTATTATTATTATTATTTTATTATATTTTATTATATTATTTGTTTTTATTTTTTTTTTTATTTATTATTAGTTTTTGTTTGCTCTATCACAATCCTAAATTTAACTGGGTTGGTATTTATAGTGTGGGGTTCCGGGGTTGCATCCTGCCTCCTTAGGAGTCCATCACTTTTCTTACTATGTGCACCGTTTTCTAGGATCACACTCTTCTGCATGAGTCCTGGAAGCTACTTCAACCTCTAGTTTTTCCAGATTCCTTTTCAGGGATCTTGGGAGTAGTGCCTAGTGTTCCTATATTATGACACAATTTCCACTGGCATATCCCCATATCCTTCTTATTCTATTTCAGGTCTTGATATTATCCATTTTTTTCCCTTTCTTCTCTTCAACTCTGGTGTCCCATTGTATTGCGACATCAATGAGTGATACTTTCTTCTTGATTTTGTCAATCAACGTCACGTCTGGTCTATTTCCATGTATATCAATCACCCTATCTGTTCCGATACCATAGTCCCAGAGGATCTTTGCCGATCGTTTTCCATCACTCCTTCAGGTTGGTGTTCGTACCACTTATTACTGCAAGGTAGCTGGTGTTTCTTGCACAGGCTCCAGTGGAGGGCTTTTGCTACTGAATCATGCCTCTTTTTGTACTGGTTCTGTGCAAGTGCCGGACATTCGCTTGCTATGTGGTTTATGGTTTAATTTTTCGTATTTCACTTCCTACATATGGGAAAGATGTTATTTCCATCTATCGTTCTTTGGACATATCTGGTTCTTAGGGCCTGATCTTGTGTCGCTGTTATCATTCCTTCCAGTTTCCTTCTTGAGCTCTCCCCTCGTAGCCATTGCCATGTGTCATCACTGGCTAGTTCTTTAGTCTGTCTCATGTATTGTCCGTGCATTGGTTTGTTATGGCCATTCCTCTGTTCTGTTTGTCTTATTATTATTATTATTATTATTATTTTTTTTTTTTTTTTTGTTTTTTTTTTTTTTTTTTTTTTTTTTTTTTTGCTCTATCACAGTCCTCCAATTCGACTGGGTGGTATTTATAGTATGGGGTTCCGGGTTGCATCCTGCCTCCTTAGGAGTCCATCACTTTTCTTACTATGTGTGCCGTTTCTAGGATCACACTCTTCTGCATGAGTCCTGGAGCTACTTCAGCCTCTAGTTTTTCTAGATTCCTTTTCAGGGATCTTGGGATCGTGCCTAGTGCTCCTATGATTATGGGTACGATTTCCACTGGCATATCCCATATCCTTCTTATTTCTATTTTCAGATCTTGATACTTATCCATTTTTTCCCTCTCTTTCTCTTCAACTCTGGTGTCCCATGGTATGCGACATCAATGAGTGATACTTTCTTCTTGACTTTGTCAATCAACGTCACGTGGCTGGTCTGTTTGCACGTATCACCCTATCCGTTCTGATACCATAGTCCCAGAGGATCTTTGCCTGATCGTTTTCTATCAGTCCTTCAGGTTGTTGCTCGTACCACTTATTACTGCAAGGTAGCTGATGTTTCTTGCACACGCTCCAGTGGAGGGCTTTTGCTACTGAATCATGCCTCTTTTTGTACTGGTTCTGTGCAAGTGCCGGGCATTCACTTGCTATGTGGTTTATGGTTTCATTTTCGTATTGCACTTCCTACATATGGGAGAGATGTTATTTTCCGTCTATCGTTCTTTGAACATACCTAGGTTCTTAGGGCCTGATCTTGTGCCGCTGTTATCATTCCTTCAGTTTCCTTCTTAGCTCTCCCCTCTGAGCCATTGCCAATTGTCATCGCTGGCTAGTTCTTTAGTCTGTCTCATGTATTGTCCGTGCATTGGTTTGTTGTGCCAGTCCTCTGTTCTGTCTGTCTTTCTCCTGTCTCTGTATATTTCTGGGTCTTCGTCTACTTTTATTAGTCCTTCTTGCCATGCACTCTTTAGCCACTCGTCTTCACTGGTTTTCAGATATTGCCCCCCAGTGCTCTGTTCTCGATGTTTACGCAGTCCTCTATACTTAGTAGTCCTCCTCCCTCCTTCCTTTCGTGTTATGTATAGTCTGTCCATATTTGCTCTTGGGTGTAGTGCTTTGTGTATTGTCATATGTTTTCTGGTTTTCTGATCTATGCTGCAGAGTTCTGCCTTCGTCCATTCCACTATTCCTGCGCTGTATCTGATTACTGGCACTGCCCATGTGTTTATGGCTTTATCATATTTCCGCCGTGAGTTTTGACTTGAGTATCGCCTTGAGTCTCTGCATATCTTCTTTCCTGATCGTGTCCTTCATCTCTTGGTGTTTTATATCCCTCCTTCCCCATTATTCCCAGGTATGTATCCTGTCTCATCTATGTGTTTGATGTTGCTCCCATCTGGTAGCTGTATCCCTTCAGTTCTCGTTACTTTGCCTTTTGTATGTTGACTAAGGCGCATTTTTCTATTCCAAAACTCCATCCTGATGTCCCCAGATACAATCCTTACAGTCTGGATTAGGGTATCTATTCCTTGATGCTCTTTACCATACAGCTTGATGTCGTCCATGAACATCAGATGGTTGATTCTGTGCCTCCTTTTCTTGAGTTGGTACCCCGCATCCATCTTCTGTAGTACTTTTTGTCATGGGAATCATGGGCTACTACGAAGAGTAGTGGGGCAGTGAGTCGCCCTGGAAGATCCCTCTCCTGATATTAACCTCTGCTAGTCTTATTCCAGAGCTTGTAAGTATTGTATTCCAGTTGCGCATTGTATTTTTGAGGAAGCTGATGTGTTTTCCTCTGCCCCACATATATTGTCAGGCATTCTATTAGCCATGTGGTGGTATCATGTCGAAGGCTTTCTTATAGTCTATCCATGCCATGCTTAGGTTGGTTTTCCTTCTCCTACTGTTCTTCATTACCATTTTGTCTATCAGGAGCTGGTCTTTTGTGCCCCTACACTTCCTTCCTGCAGCCTTTTCTGTTGGGGGTGGGGGAGTGTTTGTCTCCTCTAGGTAATTGTATAGCCTTTCACTGATGATACCTGTTAGTAACTTCCACATTATTGGTAGACAGGTGATAGGCTGTAGTTACTGGCTATATTTCCCTTACTCTTGTCTTTTTGTACTAAGGATGTTCTTCCTGTGGTCATCCATTTGGGTGCTTGGTGATTTGAGATACAATGCTGGAGTTGTTCTGCTATTCGTGGGTGTAGGGCCTTGAAGTTTTTGAGCCAGTATCCATGGACTTCATCGGGACCTGGGGCTTTCCAGTTTTGGCATTTTCTTTAGTTGGTGTCTGACTGTGTCTGTCGTGATCTCAGTGAATCTTTGTTTTATTCTCCCTGTTTCTTCTTCCTTGACTTCCTGGAGCCATGTGCATGTTTGTTGTGTGATAACGGATTGCTCCCATATTATTATTATTATTATTATTATTATTATTATTATTATTATTATTATTATTATTATTATTATTATATTTTTAAGCAAGATAGGAAGAAATGAAAAAACCCTTTGTATAGGGATTGTTCCTGGAGAAATCCCCGGCAACATGTTTTTAATCGAGTCCCATCGATTTGTCACCCTTTTTATGAAAAAAAGCTAACGTTAGCCTGAACTCTTTCAACAATTGAAAAACCAAGTAAGGTAAACAAAACGCGATTACATTTCTTGCTAAAGGGAAAATAATCATCAAATACACCACTCCTTACCTTCACCTTCCATAAACAAAGGCAACTATTAGAACGTGTGGTTTCTTTCTTTTTCTTCTGTAAAGCCCCGTCGACTCCTTCACTGTCACCTATGAGCTGATTGGTCACCCCCCCCCCCCCCCCCCCCCCCCCCCACCCCCCCCCCCCCCCCCACCTTCCTCAACTCCCTTACCGTCTCTAACCGTGAACATGTGTGAGACCAAATTCTCCAGGAACTTAAATTCGCGACAGGTAATCTTTAGCTTTAGGGGATAAGGGAAAACAAAAGCTTTGTACTCAAAGGTATAACAGAGCTTTGCATCGCATTATATCGGCATCTCAGGCAATTCCATGAAGTTGGTGTAATGCATTTGTGCAGATAGATAGAGTTTTATTTATTTATTTATTTTTTTTGGTTCTTACCATCTTCCCTTAATCATCATCGGTTCCGATCCTATCTGTAACATATGCCAATAAGGTATTCTAAGTGATTAAGACAAGTGTCAAAGGGTGAGATAATAAGACACAGGATTTGTGTTGGTAAACTTTGTTTCTTTTCGTCCTCGATACGGATAATCCATATACATTTTTATTTATGAACTGAAATTTACCACGTCGATTTGCATTGAGTTTTCTGTACTTTGTGGAACTCATTTATGGCCTAATTGAATTGTTATTTACAGGGATCCAACTGGTATTTACCAACGCATTTTCGTTGAGTTTTCTGCACTTACTGTTATTTATACCTGCTATTTATAGAGATCCAACTGTCATTTACCAGAGCATTTGCGTTGTTTTCCTCATTTACGTGGCAACCATTTACAGCCTAGTTGAACTGTATTTACAGGGATCCAATCGTCATTTACCACAGCATTTGCGTTGAGTTATTGGCACTTGCGTAGAATTAATTTGCTGTCCAGTTGAACTGCCTTTTACGGTGTTCAACTGTTATTCCCACGGTATTTGTGTTGAGTTTCTCATCCTCAGCAAGCTCCCTCAGCAAGAATTCCAACATAATAAGAATAACGACCATTGGAATTGAAACAGCAGGACCAAGCATGATTTCAGTAAGAGTTTCTGTGACTCGTGCAAAGTGCATGGGCACACCGCTTCAAGGCCGGGATGCCCCAAGAAAGCTGCTGTTACTGCCATTGCAATGGCAGTGATAAATCCTTCAGCTCCAGGCCCTCCTAATCAGGACCCTATATTTGTTGTACCTCCCAGAGATCACTATGCTGCCCACCAAGTCCAAGCATTCGATGACACTAGTGTGCAGATATGAATCATTCGAGAGGATAAAATTCCTTACGGATCTCAGGTTGGTAGGCACCAATTCGTCACAATGGAGAGCCTCAGCCGTGTTGAAATGTTCTTGCCTATTGTTTGGTTGAGAGTCATGACGTCATCGCTCTAAGATATGTACTATGGTGGTAGCTACCTATATTCCAGGAGGTTGTGACGTCCTGCTAGGACAAGATTTTAGACCTCCTGGTGTGATCTCCCAAACTACCCTGAAGTCAGTCACCCCTACCTGTCAGCCCATAACGGACATAGTTACTGCCTCCTCTCCCTCTCTGCCAGCAGCTAACCTATCCCAGAATAAGGACTCTGCCGAATCCGATTTGGCCGAAGAACTTAAGGAACTGAGCCAAGGAGCATTAAGCATGGGATGAGTGCCATGCTTAATGCTCCTTGGCTCAGTTCCTTAAGTTCTTCGGCCAAATCGGATTCGGCAGAGTCCTTATTCCGGGATTGGTTAGCTGCTGGCAGAGAGGGAGAGGAGGCAGTAACTATGTCCGTTATGGGCTGACAGGTAGGGGTGACTGACTTCAGGGTAGTTTGGGAGGTCAAACCGACCTCGGGGAGGTCGAAGGAAATAGGGAAAAGGGCGTCGAGGTTTCCAGAAAACCTACGATAGTTATTAGCCTCTCTCTGCACTAATGCCTGGCACAGTACTAAACTCTTATAGAGAATTCCGGCCCTTTCCATCCATAGGAGAGCGCCTGGTTCTGATACCTTTATTTCTTTCTTATCCTTTTGTATTTGTTTCTATTTTGTGTTGTCTATACCTTCTCCTATGTAGCTTCCTTTCCTTTTCATCATCGCCTTTCCATTGTATGCTTTGCTTAGGCAGAGCCCTATTCGCCAGCAACTCTGGCCATATGAGTTAGTACTTTGTTATAAACTACTATAAAGGCATACATAGTCTTTAAAGATAAGCCCTTTTAAGCTCATAGGCTTGTCATGAAAGTGCCACAATTGGCATACTGCCATATTCAAGGCACTTAACATTCCACGAGACTAGAAATACTTATAGGCAGCAAAAATGTTATACACTCAGCTCAGCCTACCATGGCAATATAGCCTACTAGGGGAATATTGTTTCTGGAATGGTTCGTTTATACATTGTTTGTTTGATTTATTTGTCTGATTTAATATTCTCCCCTAGTCTCTATATCTTGTTTAATTTTCAATGTTCTCAGTAGAGTTCTACGGGGAGTTACTTTTCCTTGATTCTATCCCTTTAGATTTACACTAATATTCTCCAAGGAGAAATTCATATACTGATTAGTGACTGTAATGATTTACCCAGTAGGAACTCTTATCATATGCATAGCTGTAATGGCACAGGGCAAATCAAATAACAAAATCGTAGAGTTATTTAACATCCCTACTAATGCGTGATATTGCCCCATCAGGGCAAAATAATAGCATGTGTTGTCTTACAAATTAAGCTGACAGTATAATGCATGATAGAATTAAGGATACTAGTAACCTTATTGGACAAGTTAAGATCATCTGATAATTAATTGCTCTTTATATTAAATTTTTCAGTTATTCCTAGTGTGACGTTGCATTTTAAGAGTAATGTACTTTGATTTTATTTTGCTATAACGAGTCAGTTGTTAAGCACTTTGGTAATAACACACTGTTCTTTAATTTTCTTGATTTAATCAATTCTCAAGAATTAAATAATTTTAAATTCTCTATGTGTAGAGTACGCATTCAAATGTAAAGATTATTATCTGCAGAGTTTTATTTTGTTTACGTCACAATTCCACTCGAAGGGGTATAGAAGGCATAATCATATGCCTAGTCATTTGTCCTTGTTTATGGCTTGTCTTGGTCATTCCAACCCGCCTAGGGTTTGAATGTCCTCTAGAATGGTGAGGTGTTCAGGATTTAAGGCAGAACAAGGCCAAAATAACTTCTTTTAGAAGGAAATTCAGATATTTATAAGTTACCATTCCTCACCAGTCTACCATTTTCTTTGACTGTCACGTGACTCATCTTTTGTCTTGACTGCTGCCCTTGAAATTATCTCCGCAGGTACTAGCTGGACCTTGGGCAGAAGCACATGTTGGACCGAGGAACAGGCCTGGTAAAAAGGATCTCTGGAGTGGAGGTGGTAAAACAAGAAGACAACAGACAAGCGGTCTTAGAATTCCTCCAGCTGTCCCAACATTCACACCTCTCCTCTAGGAACTCCCATCCCCCTTTACTCTCCCTCTCCTCTGGAGGACACCACATGTTCCACTATTTTCCATAGTGCAACCCCATCTCCATCGGCTCCGCAATTCGGAGGAAGTCAAGACTGGCCCACTGACCAGGTACTGTAATGGAATAATTTCGAGTGCCGTCTGTTACCGTTTTTTGCCTCTG
>NC_087205.1:46373099-46378099 GCF_015104395.2 Macrobrachium nipponense | reverse complement strand
AATGTAAATTAACGAAACTCCAGGAACATTCACATTGTACAGCATTACGACAAATGAGCAAAACAAGCAGGTAAGTAACAATTAAATAGATTATCAATGCACTGTAGATAATACAGGAAATAACGTAAACATTAAACCCAATAAAATGCAGAAAATACACACATACCCAGCAAGTGTCAACAGAACCTTGAATGCAATATAGTAATACTTACAAATTAGCAAGTACAAATAATGTAACACTTAGATATAATCCAGGGTTATTAACACTGACAAATCCAAGAAATCTCAATCCCTGGTGGTGCTCCAATGGCCGAAGTAAACAATCCAAGGACTGAGGAATACAAACACCCAAACAACACGCAAGGACAACACAGACAGACATGGGAAAAATATGAACTACAAAACATTTGCAATCCACACAACAAAAATACTTTATTTACATAAATTCAATACTCCAAACATAAATGCAATACTCTTAGCATCCCCCTCCTTAAGTCGAAAACTCTATGTTAAAGATTTTCGACCAACCTGTCGAGTTAGTTACTACAGCGTGATAAAATGTCTGCTCGAAGGTTATCCTGTCCACGGATGTGCTGGATCTTTAGATCAAACTGCTGCAAAGATAACCACCACTTCATGAGCCTTTTATTTTTGGTTCTCATCCGGCTACAAACTTTAGCTCATGATCTGTGAAGACTAATATGGGAGCAGGACTGCCAGAAAGATAAACTTCGAAGTGCTCCAATGCAGTCAAAAGAGCAAGTGCTTCCTTTTCGATTGTAGAGTAACCTCGCTGATGATTCTAGAGTTTCTTTGACATGTAAGCAACGGGATGCTGCATGTCATTCGGCCCTTTCTGCAGGAGTTACAGCGCTATTCCACGATCACTAACGTCGACCTCAACAGCAAAGGGAGAGCCAAAGTCAGGAGCCTTCAGGACAGGGCTACTGGCTAGGAAATCTTTGGCTCGTCGAAAGGCTTCCTCACAAACTGGTGTCCAAACGAACTTAGTCTTGCTGCTGGTTAAGTCAGTTAATGGGGCTACTACTTCAGAGAAGTTCTTACAAAACTTCCTATAGTAGCCTACATCCCCAAGGAATTTTCTTACTTCACGTCTGGAACTTGGGCAGCTTAGCTTGGTGATTGCGTCTACTTTGGCTGCAACTGGGGGATACCTCGCCGCTGCCAATCACATGCGCAAGGTATGTAGCTTCGCATGGCCGGAATCACTCTTGGTTAAGTGATTGTCAAACAAAGCCTGTCCTTAACCTGCTAAATAAATCCTTCAGCATAGAAAGATAGTCCAGCCAAGTATCTGAAAATACAACAATGTCATCAAGATACACTAACACCAGGCATATCGCGGATTACTTGATCCATCAATCTTTGAAAAACTGCAGGAGCATTCTTAAGTCCAAATGGGAACAAGGACTGTATATTGATATAGGCCATCTGGAGTAGTAAATGCTGTCAGGGGTTTTGAGTTATCTGCTAATGGGACTTTATAATAACCTCGTAATAAATCAATCTTTGAAAAAACATATACAGCATTGCTTACCAGATCTACGAGGTCATCCACCCTTGGTAATGGATAATTAATGTCCGATACAGTTACCACCTCATTTAGTCTTCTAAAGTCAGTGCAGAGTCTATAGGAGCCATCTGGTTTTCTCAACTAAAACACATGGCGATGCCCAAGACTAATACTTGGCTCCACAAAACCATGTTTTAGCAAAAAGTCAGTTCCTTCTTTAGTATGGCTCTCTTTTGAGGGGAAACTCGATATGGGGCACTTTTCTGAGGTTCTGTACCTGGCTTAAGTTCAGCTGATAATCTACCATATTGATGTCTGGACAGGCACATCTCCACAGATCTCTGGAAAAAGTTCCAATAACTTTTTCAAGTCACTAGCCTGTTGAGATGAGAGATGATTAAGTTTACAGTCAAATGTTATTTAATGCAAGTGTATTATTTAGAGGTATGCTTTTACTTCGCTCTGGAAAACCTGCTTCATTAAGCTTCACATTATCTTCTACAGATGACTTGCAAATCAAGCTGACATTGTCACATTGGGTCTCAAACTTTTTTTAGTAGGTTTATATGTACCATCTTCTTGCTTTTTCTCTTTCCCGGAGTAGAGATGACAATTATCCTGGTTTCTGCTTATCACTGTATATGGACCTTCATATCTATTCTCAAAGGTTTTCCTTATGGGTACTAAGCATTAAAACAGATTCACCTGGCCTAAAGCTTCATGTCTCAGCCTTATTATCAAAATTTATTTCATATATATCTTGAACTATGCTTAGATTAGTATTGTCATGTGCAAATTTACGAGAGCTCTCTAAGCTTACCTTGTAAAGTTCTTAGCATAATCTCCTAAGTAATTTACCTCTTTCGACTGATCCGTCCACATGTCATAGAGTATCTTCAAAGGACCTCTCACTTTCCTTCCATATAACAACTCGGCTGGGGAATATCCAAGACTTTCTTGTTGAGTGTTGCGGATGGCATACAACACGAATGGTAATCCTTCATCCCAGTCTGTCTGATGTTCCTGACAGTACTTCGTAAGGGCATCCTTCAACGTCTGATGGAATCGTTCCAGGGCTCCTTGACTCTGGGTGGTGGGTATACTGAGGACAAAGTATGTTTAATGCTCATAGCTGCCATAACCTGTTTAAATAAATCAGAGGTAAAGTTACTTCCCCTCTATCAGTCTGGATAATCTTGGGGATACCATACGGAGTGAAAAATTTTATTAAAACTGGGATCAGGGTCTTAGAACTTATGTTCCTAAGTGGATAGGCATCAGGATAACGAATGGAACTGCACATCATTGTAATCATATATTGATTCTGCTTCTTACTTTTGGGTAAAGGACCCACACAATCTATATGACTTTATCAAAGGCTCAGGTAAAACAGGGATAGGCCTGTAAAGGGGCAGGTTTTATTATCTGATTCGGCTTACCAACCAGCTGACATACTGCACAAGACTTACAGTACTCTGACACTTTTCCTTATACAAGGCCAGTAAAAGAGTTGAAGAACTGCACTCAGTCTTCCTTATTCCTAAGTGTGAAAGAAGAAGATACATTATGTGCCATGTGTAATACTTTTGCCTTAGGCTCGCTGGAATGACAATCTGATTCCTGATTTCCCAAGTTGAACTTGCCAGGAGTATGCAAAGATCTGAACTTTCTCATTAGTAGTCCATTCCTCAAGTAATAGCATACTGGCTCCATATTGATCTGGTCTTCTGCAACAACTTCACTGTAAATTCGACTGCAAAGACAAATCTTCCTGTTGAGCTTTTATAATGTCAGGAACATTTCATATCAAAAAGATTATCAGAGCAATCAGAAACTTACTTAAACTTAAATTCAATTTCATTTTCAAACTGGCTTCAGAGTATTTACCAATACTACGTTAGCCAGTCTTCAAACCAAACTTAGTTTCATCCTCGTCGCCATCTAGCACACTTTCTTTCTCTTTTACATTACCTTCAAAACTATCAGTTTGGAATAAACTATCAATATTGATATCTACGTCAACTGTACCATCAGCATCTTTTTCTTCAGTACCTGAAGTAGTGCTTACATTGACGTCCTTAGTCACATCTTTGTTCCACGCTCTCGTGGGACTTCTACCACAGCCAGACTTCTGCTACGCTGTACAACACAAGAAGGATACAATACTGGATCTTCTACAGGGCTTACCTCTAATGGAGTGTCAACAACTATGGGACTAGGTACAACCTTCCCTCCTGCCAAGTCATTCCCCATAGAAAATCAACACCTTGAATAGGCAATTCATCCACCACCCCAACTGTGACATAACGAGTTAATAAACCACAATGCAGATATAACCTACACAAGGGAACTGTTTACCCAGTCCACCCAAACTTCTAACCACCAGTCTATCGGATGTAAAGTCTTTTCCAATCCAGGAACCTTTTCTTTTACAGTAGACTATTAGAAGAACAAGTGTCCCGTACTATCCTAACGGGCACACTTTTACCTAGGTCATCTGACACTGACAACCCCATCAAACTTGAAAGGAGCAAACTCATTATCTAACCTATCACAATGAGAAACAGGAATTTCCTGCCGGACCTTCCTAATTGCCATATTTGATCCCGAAGAATCTCTCTTCCCCTCCTTTTAATTACTAGGACATCTTGCCTTCATGTGACCAAGCTGGTTACATTTGTAACACCTAACCTCAGACAGACTTCTACTGTATGAGCCAGAGGATTTCTTCTCCTCTGATACATACCTGGAGATTTCTTGGATTGTCTTTGACTTAGTTGATGTGGTTTAATTAAACTGTAATTCTCAGCTAACACAGTCGCTCTTTGTAAAGTTGTAACCTCACGCTCAAATAGGTATCTCTGAACATCAATAGGAACACCTCTAATGAACTGTTCAAGTAAAATGAGCTCCCTATATTCATCTACGGTAGTGACACTTGCTGCTGTATACCATTTATCATGTAATTTAACAAGATTATGTGAATATTCAATGTATGAATGTGAATCAAACTTCTTATATCTACGAAACTTGAGACGATAATATTCAGCCGTAAGCTCATAGGCTTTCAGGATACTATCCTTAGTAAAGTCGTAATCATTACTCTCACTAGATGTTAACGACAAGAAACTGTTCTACCTTTACCCTTTAATGACTGCTGCAAAATTACGGGCCATAAACGCTTAGGCCACTTCAAATTAAGCGCAAGTCTTTCAAAAAAAGCATAAAGAACTCGTCTGGATCCGCTTCATCAACAACTGAATCATTTTAGAAGCCTTAACATCATCAATTACCTGTTCACTTTCATCGCCTTGGCTCACGTTATCTTTTATCGTTCTCTTTTTCTCCAACAGCTCTAATTGATATCTGTGCTCTCTTTCCTCTCGCTCTATCCTATCCTTCCTCTCTAACTCTTCACGCTCTCTCCGCTCTTTCCTCTCCAACTCCTCACGCTCTCGCTTCTCTC
>NC_087205.1:46360599-46365599 GCF_015104395.2 Macrobrachium nipponense | reverse complement strand
CACATAATAGTTAATGCTGCATTTGTAGACTGAAAATCCCACTTATCCACTAATATGCTGGATCGCAAAAAATCATGGAAAAATGATTGACGCTGGGTTAGGCTATAAAGGGAGCAAAACTCAATGTAGGTTAACTGAAAGGCATTTTCCAGCACAGTATGTTGACAAAGGTCACAAGCCCCAATGTATTGTATGCTCTTTCTTGCCAAAGAATTCCTTAAATTAAGATAATGGTGAATGTAAGAGAAAGCAATCCTATTTTTGTTATTAATGTTTTGAAAAGCCACCTCTTTGTATGGCTTGAGACATCATACTATAAAGTGCACTGAAGAGGACAGGCGGTGCCAATGTGGAAAATAAATGTGTGAGGCATTGATGAATTGGGTAAAGGAATGTTGGTGAAATTATTAAAGTCATATATGAAAAGGAATTTTTTTATTTTTCTCAATTTTTACCCTTGCATACACTTCTGTGGTATTATTCTAGTTGCACATGTCAAAAATGTACAGGCTCAACCTTCCTTTTATAGATAGTACGCTTCAGAAAAATCCTTTTCACATCATGATACAATAGCCTTAAGTTCAATACTTAGTTGGTATTCCTTCATTTTTGCTTTCAGATATATTCGCTTCTAAAGGGTGGCAACCTTGCATAACTTGGAGTTCTTCCTTGTTGTCAGTCTTATATAACTTTCTAGTCCATACATGCTTTTCCTGTTGTTACAACCTGCTCATCACTTTCTGTCATCTAAACTGCAGTACAATGTTTCATAAACGAACGAACTTTTTATGTATATCAAACATGGACATGATGGAGCTTAAAAAAATAAATGTCTATACTGTGAAAATATCTTACATCAGCCTCTATTGCTAAATAATACTAATGATAATATTAAGCTGCGAGATCAATTGTCTTACTTGCTGCAGACTTATAGTAAAAGGACAAGTGGGAGGGCTCTTAAGTGCCAGAATACATACATACTAGACAAAAAAATATAATGTAAGAAAAATACACCCATTTTCAACATTATTAAAATAAATGTCTGTAGATAATAATTATATAGGCAGCTTGCTACGCAAATGGATGCTAGTAGGTGACACATACACGAGTCATAGTAAATAGAAAATATAATATGAAGATCACAGAAATGATAAGTGAGAAGTGGAAGGAAGTTCTAGCAAATATAAAGGTACTTTTCACAGTGGATGAAGAAACGGTGAAAGGAATGATACTATCTTTCAGAAGACCAACTCTGGAGTAGGCAGCAGTGGTATGGAGATCTCATTCAAAAAGAAGGATAAATATAGAACTAAAGAAAGTACAAAGAGCAGTTATAAGATGGGTACCACAGCTCAGAAATTTGAACTATGAAGATACACTAGCAAAGATAGAACACAAGGCTTAACATTTCACTAATGTTGAAGGCTTTTGGCATTTTGCTGGTTCAGCACAACATTGGGTACCAAGTTTCTCTTACGTTTAGCTGCTTTTACGAGCAAATCAGGCTTTCCTTTTCTGCCCCTTTCCAATTGAGGCAACTCCTCTTGGCATGCCAACTGGGCGTCTAGCAACTGATGTTGGTTGACAATTTTACCCCTGCCAGCTCCAGACAATTTAAATGATGCTCCATAAGAATGTAAGGAGCTATTTAATTTGTTAGTCGACTTTAATACCTTTCATTTCTTCATGAAAAAGCCTACACTATTGCAAGAAGTTTTGCCTCTTAGTAGCTCCTCGTTGGACGTGCGGTTTTCGCGTTCGGCTACCAATCCGGTGGTCCGAAGTTCGATTCTCGGCAATTGGGAATCAGAGGAATTTATTTATGGTGATAGAAATACATTTCTTGATATAATGTGGTTCGGATCCCACAATTAACTGTAGGTCCCGTTGCTAGGTGACCAATTGGTTCCTAGCCACGTAAAAATATCAAATCCTTCGGGCCAGCCCTAGGAGAGCTGTTATTCAGCTCAGTGGTCTGGTAAAACTAAGATATACTTAACTTTTTTGTCTCCCAGTGTATGCAGTGTGTCAGAAAAAACTTCTGCTGCTGCTGCAAAATGGTCATTAGGCGGTGGTTCATTTTTAACCGAGCTGTCAAGTGGATCAATAGCCTCACTGGCCACCTCATTTTCTAGAGGTATTGACACAGCTTCCACCTTTATGGAAGGAGAAGCGCAAATATGCTACTAGAGCCATCATGCACGTCATGGAATATTATAATTTAATCTGAAAAAAATTCTACTGGTAGCAATTTTTCTGTTCCCTTCTTAGTCACTCCTGCTAACCAGTGTCGAATTTTTTATGTATTATCCAGCACCTGAGGTAGATTCATAACAGCAGTCTCACCACAAGCAATTTGGGGCTTGCAGACACTCCCAGTATTGCCAATCATACAATCACACATGCCAATGGCGAGATCTACATTATAATATATATCCTTTTCAGTGTCACTCACTACAATAAATCGAAATTCATCAATTCTGGTAAAATGTTCTGGGGGATGGTGACCTTTTTTTTTTCTTCGGCATAAAGTCACATCATAAATTATGTACGCTTCATCTCATGTTCAGTAGTATTTTTTATCTGATTTTCCAGTACTTCCAATACATATTCAGTGTAGACATTACTCAGAAGCTAAATATTTGTGAGAAAAAAAGAAGAAGGTATTAATGTGTAGTACCCAGTAAAAGTTTTTTTCACTCCCTTGTGTTGCTTGCCTGCATGTATGCACCGCAGTCTCTTATGGTAAGCGAATCTCTTTGGTGCGTCTTTACTCTTATAGACGAAGCTCACGTAATTTCTCTTAAAATAAGTGTCCTTCAATTTCATCGTCTCCTCATCTCCTCATCGGTTTTAGTAGTATTTGTTCTTATTGCCAGCGTGTCTGTCGTGTCTTCCAGGATAATGTTATCGAATCCTTCATCCACAAAATCGAGGGATCTCATTGTTGCCATGCTACTTGGAACCAGAACCAACAGTCAGTCACCACGTGCAGGATTTTTGTGGTAGGGTTGAAAGAAACTTGAAAATTGGAATTCCCTCCCCATCTCTGCTTTTATTTTGACTTGATGAAAATGTTAGTAGGACTCGGAGGAGTGTGCCTTTGCATCGCCACCTCCGTTCTGATTATTTTAGACAATTTTAGATAATTTCATTTTAGATAATTTCCTCAGAAAAATCATAAATAAGCAATAAAAGTTATATATATACAAATATTATTCGTATATGAAACAACACACCACATTATTATGATCAATTCGTGTAATTGTCATGAGCATGACAACCATTCAGGTTCTAATGTAAAAACATGCATTTTCTCTAAACGAACTTTGGCTAGCATGATAATATTACGATGAATCTCTGAATAATATTGATTTATATAGCAAAATATGTATACTGCTATCGTAAATATGGATATACATCAAATTTCATGTTGACATAACATAAAAATAAAAAGTTAACAAAATTAGCGAACATCTGGGAGAAGAATGAACGGCATTGCGAGTGAGCAGTACGTAAAAACGGCAACAGATGGCAACATGTAGAAGCCTAATGTGTCGTCTGCAAAAGAAGCCTATAAATCAAGAAGTTTCTTATGTAATAACGAGTAAAGTGGTTCTCAACAGCGAAAGTTTATTGAATCTAAGTGGAAGCAAAACAGGCAAGAAAATGTTATATTCCTTGTTTAAATATATCAGCTTAAATTGTGAAGAACACTGTGTTCGCTTGTGCAGATGCTGAGCTTCGACTGCGCAGGACAGCCAACCACCACCAGATTCATACGATTTCATGTTTACATAACAAAGAAATAATAAACACTTAAAAAAATAAACTAATGACTGGGAGAAGGCAGTATTGCGGAGCGAAATGCGAAATGCGTTGTCTGTAAGGAAGTGAGATACTCCGCCCACAGTGGACATAGGGGCGGAGTCTGGCCGAACGTTGAGTGCACTTAACGAATATGCTGCCCAGCGCCAGCCGTTAGCTGTGGGAAAGACTCCTGTCAGCCTTAGGGACGTATCCCAAAAAGGAGTGTGTAGGTAGCTAGGTACTTCGTAGGCCTACTCCTAAGATCTTTTATCCTGTGAACTTCTTGCTGGCAATATGCTCTGTTTCCAGGAATGCCGTCGGAAAGGGGGATAAGCTGACCCCCAACACCCAAGCTTAACACATGCATTCGGTCTCAGTCCTCTCCAAGCCGTGACCTCGGACGGATGTCCCAGCCAGCCTTCCATTAGGCCTCCCACGGCGTTACTGGCGCTCCCAGCCCTGAGACAAAGCCGACGCCACATTCTACAAAGGTCCACTTACTTTGGCATCCAGGTGCGTCTTGTGAATCAGTCATATTGCCAGTTCTTTCCCTCCTAGTCATGTAACTATCATCATTTTAAAAATTCAAACTCCTTATTCTCAAATGAACACTCTTTATTTTGTTCCTTTCACTGCCTCATGGCCGCATGTCTCCCTTTTGTGATCGTCCCAGACAAATGAAGTCATTGAATATTTCATTTAACACTAAGAGTTCCTCCCCAGTGTGTTAGACAAAGTGAGTAACTGTAACTTGTGCAAGAAATCTTTAATTCATTTATGTCTAATCTGGGAATTTTTCCAGATCGGCTGAGTCACGTGTTGAAGTCTCTTCGCACGTGCTGCCTTAATGCAAGATAATATGAATAATTTTGAAAGCCAGCAGCTACGTTAATCTTATGTTAGCCAGCTCTCCCCTGGTGAGAGATAAGAGTGTCCCCATGCGGACAAGCTGCATTTACTCTTTATCCAGGCCATTCAACGGCCTCGTGTAAATAAATGAATAATGTAAATAATCAGTTGGTTTCAATGGCGACCTTATTATAGAGTAGCATATTTATTTCCCTTTGTTAAGGTAAGTTATTCTGCATTTTTCCCTAAAATATTTTTTTACGTATTTGGGCCCTTAAGGCCGGGCTCATACGTAAAATTATCCAATAAAAGGAGCCCATTAAAATGCCAAAATATAGAAA
>NC_087205.1:46273049-46360099 GCF_015104395.2 Macrobrachium nipponense | reverse complement strand
TATGCGTTATGAAAATAGCAACAATAATAATACCTCCCCCTAGAAGATTGGTTATCACGGTGTTGAATCCAATGATTCGCAATGAGATAAATAATCAGCAAACTACATTGTTTTTGCCACTAATGTGCTGCACTCTTAATTATACTGTTGCAAGCACAAAGACCACCTGGTCAGTCTTTGATTATGATTTTATTTCCTCTATAAAATGATCGGGGATTGTGATCAGATAACACTAAAATTTCTTCATTCCTAGGTCTGTTCACATATGCTTCAAACTTTTTCATGCTGTGATTAAGGCTAAAGTTTCCTTCTCGATTGTTGAGTATACTTTCTGAGTTTTTTTCGTTTTGAAGACATGAAGCACATAGGATAGTAGATATAATTTTCATCTTGAAGTAGAACAGCTCCAATGCCACAGTCAGCAGCATCAACTTGTATCACAAATTTCTTGTTGAAGTCTGGAGCTTGAAGTACTGGTCTTGAAGTTAAAATGGTTTTTACCTTCTCAAAGGCTTCTTGACACTCTGGAATCCAAAGAAACTTAGCTTTGGGACTAGTTAAGTCTGTTAAGGGCGCTACTACGGTGCTGAAAGGATTTGGGCAGAAACGACGATAGAATCCAGCCATGCCTAAAAATTTCTGTAGCTGTTTCCTAGTAGTAGGTGGGGGTAGCCTTATGGATACCTTCTACATTAGCATTTACTGGAGCGAGAAGGCCTTTCCCAGCTTCAATCCAAGATACTGAACAGTTGCCTTTCCAAACTCACTCTTCTTTAGGTTGACTGATAGTCCTGCTTCCTGTAGCTTCTTGAAAACTTTCCTCGGAATCTTCAGATGTTCTTCCCATGTTGTAGAGTAAATCACTATGTCATTCAGTATACACCTACTCCTTCTATAGATCCTAGCAGTTGATCCATCACTCGTTGGAATGTTGCAGGTGCATTCATCAGACCAAAACGGCAGACAGTATACTGATACAGTCCAAAACAGGAGTAATAAAAGCTGACAGCAACTTAGCATTATCATCTAAGGGAATTTGATAATATCCTTTCAACAAGTCTATCTTGGAAACAAACTTGGCTTGCCAATATTATCAGGTAACTGGTCTATAAGAGGCAAAGGATAATTGTCAGCCACACTGATAGAATTCAGTTTCCTATAATCAGTACACATCCTAAATGACCCCTCTGGTTTCTTCACTAACACACATGGAGAACTGAAGTGACTTGGACTGAGTTCTGCTAATCCATGTTTTCAGCAAATACACAACTTCTTTCTTCAAAACATCTCGATGATAAGGTGATAAGTGATAGGTTCTTTGCTTGAATGGTTTTCCCCTAAATGACCCCTCTTGTTTTCTTCACTAACACACATGGAGAACTGAAGTGACTTGGACTTGAGTTCTGCTAATCCATGTTTCAGCAAATACCAACTTTTTTCTTCAAAACATCTCGATGATAAGGTGATAAGTGATAGGTTCTTTGCTTGAATGGTTTTCCATCTTCTTGAATCTAGATCTCATGCTTGGTCAGATCAGTACGCCTAGGTACATCTGCAAATATTTCTGGGAAACTTCAAATTACTTCACTTAAGTCTTCACCTTGTTCAACACTCAGATGTTTCAGTTTATCCTCCAAATTTTCCAAAATTGAAGAATTATTCATCTTGCTTTCAGCTCCCAATTCGTAGTCATCATCGTCTTCTCTAGATGAAATTGTTCTTGTTATTGACAGTTTCAGTTTTAGTTTCTGAGAAATAAGGTTTCACGAGGTTCACATGTATCTTCCTTTGTCGGCTTCTTCTTTCTGGTGTTTCAATCACATAAGTTCTATCACTTAACTTCTGAATTATCTTGTAAAGACCTTGAAATTTATTAGTGAGGGGAAATCTCTTGACAGGTAAGAACACTAACACTTGTTGGCCAACACTAAAACTTCTTAGCTTAGTCTTAGCATCATATCTCCTTTTCATTCTCCCTTGACTCACTTTCAAATTTTCTAAAGAGAATTTTCTAATCTCTTTCAACCTTTTCCTCAAGTTCTTGACATATTCTCCTTGGATTTCCTCTTGGTTTCCTTCCCAATTTTCTGCAAGAATCTTCAACAGTCCTCTAACTTCTCTACCAAAAATCATTTCATTAGGTGAACAACCCATACTTTCTTGATAAGCACTCCTAACTTCAAACAACATTAATGGTACACCAACATCCCATTTTCTTCCTGACTCAGAACAATACTTTGTCAGCATACTTTTCATTGTCTGGTGGAATCTTTCTAAGGCACCTTGAGTTTCTGGATGATAAGCAGTGGATAACTTTTGTTTCACTCCTAACAAATTCATCACATCCTGGAATAATTTTGAAGTAAAGTTTGTTCCTCTATTATTTTTGTACTATTTCTGGTATACCAAACTTTGAGAAAATGATCACGTAGAGACCCGAGGCCTAATCCCCATCTCTGTTTACACAAAAGTATTCATGTAATAGTTTACATTTAACTTTTCTGCAAAGTTAAACATACTAGGTCAAAATAAAGTTTCTCTATAATATGCACTGTAATAGCTCTGTAATGAAATATAGCCTTGATTTATATGATAAACCTATACTGATACAATAAAATACCTAATTCATATTGTTAGGTCTATAGACCTATAATGATAGGTGTCACTTTTATAATAGGCCTTTGAAGACAAGTATAAAAGTCTAATCTTTATAATAGACCTATAATAGTATCAATACCCAATTCTCATAATAATTCTACATAATGGGTTTTTATTCAACTTTACCTACATAACCCTTTCTTCACGTAATTTAATTAAAGCTTATACAGTGTAGTGTCGTCCTGAGACGCCAACAGTTAGGCCCTTGTCAACAGAGATCTACTGAGTTATGCTAAATGGTTTGCTTTCCCGCCCACATGATGATTAACGACACGACAACCCGTGTCGCTCAAATATAGAGGAAATACTATTTCTTTTTTTAGATCAGGATGAATATTTCTAGATATCGACATTAATGTAATGTAATTATTTGAGCCTTTGATGGAAATATCTGAGTGTAAGTTACAGTCGCCCTGGTAAGTTCAGGCATGCTTTTTAGTGAAATTTGCTCATTTATGGGGATTCTTAGGGTCAACGTGCTCTGTAGTACTTCAGCTCCCCAATTCCAACGAATGACAGTGTTTCGTTAAATTTCATTTCATAATATTTTTTCCACAAATTGTATATATTATATTGTTTGTACGCATATTACTATTATTCTGATTGTAAAGTTTAGTTGTTCTATGTGATTAAAAAAATGACTGATGAGCAAATTTCACTAAAAAGCATGCCTGAACTTACCAGGGCGACTGTAACTTACAGTTACTACTCCAAGAAGGTGAAACAAGTGTACGGTGGAGATAAGACGTCCCATTTAGCAAAATAGGGTGAACAGTCTCCTGTGACACAGGTCCAGTGTCCTCTGGTGCCAACGGCCTTCCGAAAACAACATTTAATGTCACCTATGGCCTCTCCCTCAACTCCAGAAGAACCAGCGCAAAGTTGGGACACAGAGCTAAGATGCTATTTTGCTCACCTGAAATGATAACATTTTTGTAATTGGTGTAATTACTATAGAAGCTGTAAATAAGTTTTGTTAAGTGCAGTTCTTATCCCTTTTTCTCCATAGTAATTCAAGTTGATGAATTTTTAGTGTTCAAATTTCCTTCCATAAGTTTTCCCTCCAATATTAACACGTGAAGTAAGTTACCGCTTGCGAGAGGCGGGAGAACTAGAGACGCTTCCAGGACATGGAGACTAGCATATAGGTAATAGAGAAGGTTTTTGCTCCAGAAATAGTTGCTTTCGGAGTGAAAAATGTATTGAGAACTCCCTCCGATGCAATGCCAGAAATGGAGTTACGAGCCTAATAAAGTTAAGCGAATCTTCAAAAGGATTCTTCAAGCAACACCAAAAACTTGAAATACACACAAGAGGAGTGCATGCTGCGTGTTAAGGTAAGCGGGTAGCGTATGCTTCACTTGTTATTTCAGGGATTGGATGTTGCTGAATTCAATCGGGACAATCCCGATAATACTTTGGGTTTGTCGCCTCCTTTAAAAGCGTCGCATCCTCTAGTCCCGCATAAAAGAACACTTATAGAAAACGTTCATAAGTCGAATTGCTTTTAGAGAAAACTGAACAGAACTTTCTGCGGAATCCTCACACATTCTGTGAACAAACTGTCGCAGAACCATAGGGGAGAGCGGTGATGGTTCGGACATTTTTTTTTTTTTTTTTTAATCTGTATCTAGAAATAAGAGTTTAAGGAGCAAAGATGTCGTTAACTTGTCAATGAGTAGCCTCATCATCCTTCTAAATGCAGGAGTGAATTTGACATGTCGTATACTTTACTATACTTGAAAATATACTTCAAATATAAATTTACAAATGTCCGAATCATCCCTAACATGGTGGGGTGATTCGGACAAGAGCACGGGATGATTTAGACATATTATTATTGATATTTACCTTCAAATCATAATGATATATTTAAACATAAAATACCCATACGAAATGTTTCATTGCAATAATCAAAAAATCGACTTGAAGATTATTCTCTCCCGTGGTGATTGCAGACAGAAAATGTAACTCAAATCCACGATGTTTGCTGAGAATAAATGTTCAAGTTGGCTGAAAGAATATTGTATCCTTCAAAACAAAAACTAAATGAAATATCCTCGCCAGCCAATGATTAAATAACCAAAATATGCTTGAATTTATTCTCTCCGTAAGTAAACACCAAACACAAAATGTAACTCAAATATATGACATTTGTTGTGCATAAATTTGATTTAATGATGGCCTAAAGAACTTTGAAATACCCCTGTTTTCTTTTAAGACTATGCTGAACTAGGTTTGGAAGCATTTCGATTACTGCCTCTTTGCTAATCGTTGCTTTATCCTTAATTTATGGAAATGTAAAACCATTAGTAGCAAATTTCTGTAATTTTCTTGAATAAGAAATTTGAAATTCATCATGTTCGCCTAAATTGCTGAATAATTTGCCTACATAATAGACTTTGCTACCTTTTGCTAGATATATTCCAACAAGAAGAAAGTCTCCCACCTCTGGGAATCTATCTATGAAACCAACTTTTGTGTCTTCGATCTCCTCCTACTAAGACGCTCCAGAACAAGATTAATTGTTAAGGATCTGTCAAGAGATCTTCAAGACGATGATGAAGGTCTTCATCACTGGTTTGGTCCTCTGTCTAACTTTTTAGTATTTTTCTTGTTTAGTTATGTTTTTAAGGTATAATTTCCAAACTTTATTCCCTTCTTGGCAGGGATTTTTGCCTTTTACTTCTGTTTTTTCTGTTTACGTTTAAGCTTTTCTGGAGTGTCCATTGCAATCACGCATCATCCTTGCTTTTTGCCTTTAGCTGTCTCTTCCTCTCTCCTGCTTTTGGGAATGGTCGAATATTCTCAGGGGAAAACTGCTGTTGCGATGATAGTGTAGGTTGTGTTTGTAGGTGGTGAAAACCCTTCTGGTCAGCCCTGTTTCTATCTTTCCTCACATAATTGTTCTACTTGAACCGCCCTTTTCTCTAAACTCCTGAAGTGTATTTTCTACAGCAGCAGCATCCCTCTCCCTGTTGCTTTCCTTCTTACACTCTCGTTCAATGATAGGCTTTAAGGAACTATAATCAATCTGAAGCAAAGGACAGCCTATTTTTCTTTGTAATGAGGGGTTCTATGATGGGTCTATGGGGTTCTTTATAGGGTAATGAGGGTTAATGAATGGATACACAAAATATATATAACGTATATATTGTTAATGAAAGTCTTTTGCTTTGTAGGAATTCATAATTAGTCAAGCATTTGCTAGGAGGGATGATTCGGATACGTCCGAATCATCCCCCACAGTTCACAACCATTTGATGACACCCTCAGCCCCATGTCCTTCGAGATTACAGACAAGTAACAGCTACAACATCTTCGTCATACACCCAAACGGATAATCAACTCCCTTATCATATTCACTACACCACACCGTACGATCCAAACGCCAAAAATTACATAGGAAATGAAAAAAACCCACAAAATTTAACCTCTGTACTAAAGTACGCGTCATTTCTCAACCAAAGTCTATGTGTCAATAGTAAACAAACTCTCGTTATTTCAAGTGTTTTTTCAGAGCTGAGGACCCCTTAAGTCCGAATCATCACTGCTCTCCCCTACATTGCCTATATTTCTGTTATTCTCGTGATATAAGTTATTCATTCTGAACATACTCGAATGATTTTAAATATGTGACGACCTTCGACCTGAAATATGCATTACTGTTTAATTATGTTCCTCTTACGTGATTTTAGCGTTGTTTTTGTTGATTAACATGAACAATATGCGAAATTATTATGTTTAACGCTGTCTACGTCTGGCGACTCAGTGCTACATTATGACTGCACTCCACATGACCCTTATTGTTTTGAAGGGAGAGAGGGTGTTCCATATCGGCGTCGTGCTACCAGATTGTTTGATAAGGTTCAAACCTATAGGTAACCCAAACCTCAATTACGAAAGAAAATTCACTACTCAGGAACAAGAGGAGACTGTCACCACATTCCGCAATCTGCGTACCAGGCCTCCTAGGCAATGATAGCTATTTCTGGGGATAGAATTTCCGTCAGATGCTTTTTCGTCTAGAAAAATACCGTCAGTGAAGCAAATGCGCGTGCATACCGGCACTCACTGTCAGATAGCATTAGAAATGTAAAATCGGTTCATCTTAGATGATGTCTCGTAAGTGGTTTTCGTTACATATAAAATAGATACATCATGCAATTCTTCCTATTCATTTTTTTTATTTTAATTTTTTGTTTTGTGTACGGATTCAGAATTCTAACCGTAGGTCGCGTCAGTACAAATAATGTTTCAGTCTTCCCAATTCATGTATAATACGTGTCAACACAGCGATGAGTAGGTGGTGCTGGAAGTCTCGAGAACGAAGATCCAGCCAGACCCTCAAAAGTACAGACCAGTCAGTCATGAGGATCGTTGGCTGAGAATGTTGTTGCTGCTGCTACTAGTGAACCGATACACAAGGGTGTAGCTGGGAATCTTTTTCGTGGAGGTGGGGGTGGTCCCCACGTAGTTAGGAACGAAGATTTACTAATTATCTTGTTCTAAGCAAAAATATAAACAATATGAGGTAATGATTGTAATATAACATAAGAAATAACAAAACGCTACTTATAATATGATAAAATACCTACAATAGTGAATCATTTAAGAATTTCTGGTACTTTCAACAGAAATGATCCAAATTAATAAAGTAATAACTGATACACAGATATATATATATATATATATATATATATATATACTATATATATATAGTATATATATACTATATAATGCATAAAGCTACAAATGTCCTTTAATATCTAATTCACTCTACCTCAGAATTATATTGTCATATATGTTAAATGAAAGGGAATTTAGTTGATAATAATTTGGTCGGATTCCAGGCGCGAACCTAGGAACCAAGAAATCAGGGACGTACAGTGAAGCACCTTTAACCACACAGCTACCACGAGAGGATATAAAATTAACGCCGCCTCTCACCGACAAATCCCTGTTTCTCTCACGTGTTCATGGTTTTGGAGTTAGTATCAGCTCTCCTCGACCTTATGAACTGTGTGAGTGCATTTGTCGCACGTTGCCAATTTATGAGTCTGATCACATCACCATGATTCATATATATGCACAAAGCTACACGTGTCCTTTGATATCTAATTCGCTCTACCTCAGAATTAATATATTTTCGTATATATTAACTGAAGGGGGATTTAGTTGATAATAATTTGGTCGGCTCACGGGCGCGAACCTAGGAACCAAGAAATCAGGACGTACAGTGAAACGCATAATCACACAGCTACAACTAGAGTATATTAAGTTACGCCGTGCCTGAAGCGCGACAGGGATTTGTAGGTGAGAGGCGGCGTTAACTTATATCCTCTCACGGTAGCTGCGTGGTTAAAGGCGCTTCACTGTACCTCCTGAGTTCTTGGTTCCTAGGTTCGTGCCAGGGAGCCAACCAAATTATTATCAACTAAAGATTACCCTTCAGTTAACATATATGAAAATATATTAACTCTGAGGTACAGTGAATAAGATATTAAAGGACATTTGTAGCTTTATGCATATATATGAATCATGGTGAAGTATCAGACATATATATATATATTATATATATATATATATATATATATATATATATATATATCAAAAGCCTTCAGCTATATGTATCACTTATCATCAGATTACCCAACCTCGAAATATCGTACTATGCCATAACCCACACTAGATCTCCCCACAGGAGATCCCCAATAGGGTAATCTCTCCTCTCCCAGCTTGGCCCCACTGCCAGTGTCGGACTGAGAGTCAACCCCGAGTTCAAATGAGTCCTAATCGGACTCCCATGACCACAGCGGAAACTCACACAAAGGTGTGGCCTGTAACCCAATCCTGAGTTGGTCATCATTACCTGTGAGACTCCAAAAACTGTTTACTAATCACATGACCTGTTAAATCAGGATTTCTCCTTTCCGAGTACTTGGCACCTTCATCCCTATTTCCCACCTTGATTTCCTTTGTAACTTTAAGATTGATTCATTGTGTAAATTTGTCCCTTTTGTCTTGAGACCTGGTCTCCATTCCAGCTGATAACCTTACTGTGCACTGCAAGTTGAACAGTGCTAGCAATCAGTCATACTGGAGCAGTCATTTGTTTACACTGACTAAGGTTCCCATATATGTCAAAAAGGTTCCCATATATGTTAAGCAAAGGGTTGTATGGAAATATCTTATAATTAGTTACTAATAAAATTTATTTTGTATAGTTAGTATAAAGTCTGCAGTTTATGAGTTTTCATTGCTTAAGTTGAATAGATAAAATATAATTAATCGTTCAGCTGTAAACCTATATTGAATACCTTAGTATACATTCTATCTGACAACCTTACTGTGCACTGCACAAATTGTACAGTGCCAGCAGCTAACCATTCTGGAACAGTCATTTATTTACACTGACTAAGGTTCCCATGTAGGTTAAAAAGGTTCCCCTATAGGTTAAACGAAGGGTTGTATGGAAAAATCTTATAATTAGCTAAGGGTAGAATTCATTTTGTATAATTGGTATAAAGTCTGCAGTTTACGAGATATTATTGTACAAGTTATACAGATAAAAGATAATTAATCATCCAGCTGTAAACCTATATTAAATACATTATTATACATTTGCTCATAGCCTACAAGTCAAGTAAAGTGAAACTTTAAAACTTAGTCAAAACATAGAAGGAAACAATTTAAAATTAGTCTTAAGTAATATACAAGCTGCAAGAGAGAGAGAAAATTAAGATTTCCTAACACTCCATGCTTACCTAGACATTCACACCTGAAAAAGACATAAAATGTCTTTTTCTGTCTGAAGCTGTAACAGTTATACATTTTATATCTGCATTAAAGCCCTCAGTTTTAAGCAATCTAAAAAAGAAAACATACTAGATTTTAGTAAAGCAAACAAAAGTTGGAAGCCAGACCACACAGGTTGGCGTATGGAAGCCGTATTTCTCCACACCCTAGTCATTACAGATTGGTCATGGTAAATTATCACACTTTGCTCTCCCTCCTAAAACTCTTCCTCCTTCTGCAGCTTAACGAGCCCTCTAATGTCTTATATCTTTTTGAATGCTGTTGTGGTGTCGTTCAAAATTTCCCTTCTAGGTCAACCATCTGAAGACAAGAGGAAGCCAGCGATTTCCTAATGGTACATCCCCGAAGAACACCTCAGTATAGCAGAGAAGGCAGTACAGGAGGGCTGAACCCATATAAGGCACTGAAATGGCTCCCCGGATTCATTTTAACTGAGGTCAGGTCACTGTCAGGCAGGGTCTCAGCGACCGGGGTTCGCCCCCCCCCCCCGGCCCTTCCTTACCACCGACTGTTTTACTTTGTGGTGTTGATACATTTCCCACCAAGATCTCATAACTTCAAAGTCTGGCACTCCGTTCAAGAGGACAAAGGTGGATTTTGAAATCTGTTTCGACACAATTCTCTTACTTCTTTAATTACAGTCTGCTCTCATATATAAGGTAAATCCCCATTGCATCTCCTTCAGAGGCTAAGTGAGGTGGAAAATATTTGTGACTTGCAACCATATGTGGTTATTAATTTTTCTCTCTTGTATTTGTGTTAAATTGTTTACCCTCTCTGCTTTCAGTAAGCCCCAGTTACATTAATAGCGTTTTAAATCGAGGATTATAGTGTATCCTTAATTTGCAAAATAGGAGACCATGAATGTTGTGTTCATCGTCTGTGTCCCCAAGGTAGCTAGGTGCTTCTACTGTCTACAGTTATCAAGTCCCAGGGTAGACCAGTGGAAGATTGAATAGCTGTTATTTATTATTTTATGTTCCATGCTCATTGCAATAACCCTTTCTTTCATTCAATCAATGTTTCCCCATAGAAGGCTTAACATTCTCTGGTTTTGCATAGCGACACTAATTGATTTGTGAACTAACATAAACTCAGTCACAGAGCTAGTGCTTTTAGTTCCTGTGTATGTATCTTCTGATTCATGTAATAATAACTTAATTAAGTGTATATTGCATTTCCCTTAAATCTATCAATTCTGATACATTTTCTCCTGTTTTCCATTGTTACTTGCAAGGCACCTAATTTTGTCAGATGTTAGTTTATTTCTACACTAAATTGTAGACGTTGCACGGTCATGTACATAACTATAAATAGTATATATATATATATATATATATATATATATATATATATATATATATATATATATATAATATATATATATTATATATATATATATATATAGATTACGTTGTATTGATCGCCTCATCTACCAGCAGTCATTAAATTATTTATTTGCTAGAAGAGCAGCCATTTTTTACTCCTAACATCAGCTGACTAGGCGGGAAACTCAAAGCAGGCCAGACCTAGGCATGTCCGGGGCGCTAGTCGGATTAGCGGGGAGTGGGGGGAGGGGGAATTAAAACTCATTAAGCATTAGGGACGTATCCCAAAGGGAGTGTATAGCTAGTTAGGTACTTCTTAGGCCTACTCATAAGATCCCTTATCCTGTGAACCTTCGCTGGCTGTATGGCTGTTTCCAGGATGACCTGGCAACAAGGGGGAAAAGCTGCCCTAACACCCAGGATTCGCACCTGACGACATCCTCAGTTCAGCCCAGTCCTTGATCTCGGACAGACGTCCGAGCCAGCCTGCCCATAGGCCTAACAAAGGTGCTTACTGGCGCGCCTTAAACTCTGACAAAGCCGACGCCAACCTCTCCAATTTACTCTCCATAAGGCACCCAGGTACGTCTTGAGTTACAGTCATATTGCCAGTTCTTTTCCTCCAGGTCAAATAAACTCTCCCACATTTTCCAATTCAAACTCCTACTTCTCAAATGAACCTCCCTTTGTTCCTTTTCTGCCTAGCGGCTGCATGCTACCTTTTGTGATTGTCCCAGGTAAACAAAGTCTTCATTGAGCATTTCATTTAAGCACTAGAGTTCCTCCCCTTGTGTGTGATTAAAGATAAACACCCTCCACAGAGCATTAGCTGAAATATTGTGCAAGAAGTCTTTAGTTTATGTTGTGTGTAATTTGGGAATTAATTTCCAGATTGCTGAGTCCGTGCTCTGTCTCCTCGCAAGCGTCTCTTACCGCTAGATATTATCAATTTGGAAACCGTCATTGCAGTAGATGTAGATTTTGGCCAGTTTTTCCATATTGTGAAAGATAAGAGTGTTCCAGACAGTACATGGACTCCCCCCACGTGATATACCTGCCTTGCCTTTATCTCAGGCCATTCAATGTTGCTTGTAAATAAATGTAAATTAGATTAATCTGCTTAGTTTTCAATGGCGACTTTGCATTCCCTTTAACAATTATCTAAGGTAAGTCATAAGCATTCCATTTTTCATTATTTCCGTTTTTTTTCCCTTACGTTTTGGACAAAGGCCATCCCAAACATTAATATATTTATATATATACATCACGAGTAACCATTCTGTTTTTCTTTTCCATATCCAAATAAAAATTTTTTGGAAAACTGATTTTGGAAAAGAGTAAAGTAGAATTCAATCCCTCGGGACAGTAAAAAGTCCCCCTTCTTGTAAACTACTTAAAATCTCCTTTCCACACCTACATGGGATAAGAAAACCCCTTGACAGTATTTTGACATCTTCGATTTCCCCCATATTGTATTGCTAGACGAAACAGAGACGAAAACCCGTTTAATGGCTTTCCTTAAGATTAGCCTCAAGATTATAAATAACCTGCCAGTGCCCTCAGAACCTGCTGCAGGTGGCCTCTGCTCTGACCCAACACAAGAAGGTTATGCGTATCCTAAGGGACTTGCGCCCCTTCCCATTGTAACATGTTCTTAGCTTAATTTATCGAGAGTCCTGGGTTAATCCTTAATCTTTCTACCTGACCCTAACCTTATCATTGTTGCCAGACCTTCGAGGTCCTGACTCCGGTCCCCTCGCATCTGCATATCCCTTGACCTCTCTTGGCCCAATTGCACTTGCATTGTCTTCCTTATTTTCACACTTTCTTGCCATTGTTCAAATGTAATTTTAGGATACAGTAGACGATTAGCAAAGGACACAAAGGAACAGAGACGAATCACCCCTAACAAGCTTGGACCTGTGTTTTGCATGACCAACAACAACAACAACGAACTTGACTGGCAGACACCAGATCAACACTCTGGGCATATATAGAACCTGTGCATTTCGTGTAGAGACCTTACATATTAAGTTTGCTCAAACCATCTTGGACGATCCCTCTGTTTGGGATAGAACTCTGGCGACAACCTGACACTGCCCTTTGACTCCAGCTCTGTTGCCACACCTGACATGAAAGTGTCATCGAGCCGGACGACTCGGCCGACCGCTTTCCATTTACCATCATCTTGTTGCTGAAGAGGCTAGTAACCCTAGAATTACATTGAGACTCCCAGAGTCTGACTAATGAAGACGTTGTCTCATATTCTACAGTGAAGAACTGCGAGTGACCCTCCCTCCTTGACCAAAGACCTGGTACGGAGCTACGCCCACCAATCTACCTAATCAGGTAATTGAAGGTGTACAGTCAGTTACAAAAGCGGTGTCGTCCCGCCAGGCCCGGCTCGGTGAGATCATGCCCTTCTTGCCCTGAAAGTGGCCCATGTTCAAACAACCAGTATATAGTTAGAATGGTTCGAAGGGGAGGAGGAGGGACATTATGATAATCACGCAATGAAATGTAATATTGAATGAAATGTATATGGACAGAGAGAGAGAGAGCTTTTATTCCTGTTTAGTTACTAAACTGACGGATATACTTGAGACCTTCTGCTTTAAGAAACGTGTTATCATATATTTTTTGTAAAATAATTATTATGAAATCTTATCACATCGTATTGTTTTTAATCGTTATCACATTTTCTAAATAAGAATACCTTAAATATTGTTGGAACTGACTATTCATATTAATATTATTCAGACGAAAATATCCTTTTTAATTATCCTATAAGCAGCTGTATTTCTCTCTCTCTCTCTCTCTCTCTCTCTCTCTCTCTCTCTCTCTCTCATTCTGTCCTCCGTCTTATATCGCCGGGATTGACTATATAGATAATGGTAGATGTTTGATATGTTATTTGGATGTGGCCAGGGATCACAAAACCGTAAATGGCTACTCTACCAACTTGTGCTAAGCTGGATCTATTTTTGCCGTAGATTGACTGGACTATAATTACCTGTATTACCAATAATATTCGAATCTGGTCACAAAGATGTTACACACCAGGTTTTGTAGCCGTGGGTTGTATAAGCCATCAAAGCATCAACTTTGCAAGGGTATTATTTTATTAATTAATCTATGCTAAGAACACATTACTGGATATGCTAATCTAGTACTACAGGATTTGTATCTATGGCATAACTTAGTTGAGTTACCAGTATTTGAGTGTGATGGGCCTCTTGCCTCCGCCCCTCGCCACTATCTAGGCTACTTATAGAAAGTATTTCAATTTGCTATATTTCTTATATTATAGAATATTTATTATATTATTTCCAAAACTCTTTGTGAAAATATATGATGTGAAATGAAATGCAATGAAATGTGTGCATCGGTGCATTAACATAATGATGGTGAGGTATAAAGTATGTAGGTGTTGCAAGACCGTATACTATTAACATTACTTAGTGTCAAATTATTTGGTGATAGTCTTCAGACCTGGTCAAATCAGTCACGTCTTAGCTAACCATCTAGGTAATGCCTCACTATCGTTTACGTTATGAATCCTGGTTCTCCCACGAGGTAACGTGCTACACACAGCCATGGACGAGCTGTATAACGCCAGCGGTCTTAACAGTCGTGTGTTTGCAGCCTTTATGGAGGTTTATTTGGTAATAACGATTATCTACACTTAGGTAAGTGTTAGTCGAGGTCATTGTGTTTAGCTATACGTTTGGAATAACTGTTCTAACATAATGTTGTGCACAATAATCTATGTATTAGATACTTATCTATGTCAACGTTTGTAGGGATGGCGGCAGCAAACAAAGGCAACTCTGTTGAGCATATACCTCAATGGCTGCAAACACGACTGTCAAGACCACTGGCGTTATATACAGCTCGTCTATGGCTGTGTGTGGCATGTTATCTCGTGTGAAAACCAGGATTCATAATGTAAACGATAGTTATACAGACATTAACCAGACATACAAAGATAATCTCAGTAACCCTATAATGCTGTGTGCAAGTCGTGATGGCGACATACATTCATTGATATTAACTGCTATCAGTAAAGGTATTACTATCAACACCTTATAAATGTTGAAAAACGAACCCGTCAAGACTTTAATTAAGGTCACCCAATGCCACATGTCCCTATCACCTTTAACCCCCACCTTGTTTTAAATATCCTTCTATCGCCCCACCTCATGTTCGGGATTTTAATGTCTTACAGATATTATGAGATTGTTCAGATGAATGTTTTTTGGAAGGTACTCGGATGACAGTATTTCATACGCCATTTATTTTCCAAATGTTTACATTTTTTCAATACAAAAAATAAAAACATGGCTATATAAAAGACTAAATGAACAGGAGATATCGAAAGTGGTGTGAGGCGGAGTGAGTTTGAGCAAGCATGAGCCGAAGGGCACGGGTTGGATGGATAGCTGAGACGTGACCGATCTGACCAGGTCTAAAGACTGGCCCCAAATAATTTGAGACTAAATAGTCTGTTATACAGTTTTGCAACATCTACATAATTTATACCCCACCATCATTATATTAATGCACCGATGCACACATTTCACTGCATTTCATTTCACATAATTTATTTTCACAAAGAGTTTCGGAAATAATATAATAAATATTCTATAACATAAGAAATGTAGCAAATTGAAATACTTTCTATAAGTAGTCTAGATGGTTGTGAGGGGTGGAGCCAAGTGGCCCATCACACTCAAATACTGGTCACTCAACTAAGTTATGCCATAAATACAAAACCTGTAGTACTAGATTAGCATATCCAGTAATGTGTTCTTAGCATAGATTAATCAATAAAATAATATCCTTGCAAAATTGATGCCATTTACGGTTTTGTGATCCTTCGCCACATCCAAATAACAACCCAGGCGATATAAGACGGATGACAGAATGAGAGAGAGATTTTCGAGATGGAGATAGCGAGAGAAGAGAGAGACGAGAGAGAGAGAGAGAGAGAGAGAGGAGATTCGAGGTATAGGTGCTTATAGGATAATTAAAAAGGATATTTTCGTCTGAATAATATTAATATGAATAGTCAGTTCCAACAATAGTTATGGTATTTTTATTTAGAAAATGTGATAACGATATATATGGTAACATGTTTCTAAAAGCAGATGGTCTCAAGTATATCCGTCAGATTAATATCTAAACAGGAATAAAAGCTCCCTCTCTTTCTCTCTCTCTCTCTCTCTCTCTCTCTCTCCCTGTCAATATATATTTCATTCAATATTGCATTTCTTTGCGTGATTACCGTAATTTCCCTCCCCCTCCCTTTCGAACCATTCTAACTATGTACTGATTGTTTAAACTTGGGCCACTTTCAGGGCAAGAAGGGCATGATCCCACCGAGCCAGCCCTGGCGGGGCGACACCGCTTTTGTAACTGGCTGTTCCTCTTCGTTGCAGACCTTCATGCATCCTTTTCCTGCTTTCTCTCAGCGCTCCTCCTCCTCTTCAGTATCTGCAACTAATTCCATCTGAATTTCTTCTGAGAACCTATGGAGCGTTCTTTTTGACCTCTCGCTTCCTGGAGCCTCCTGTCGTTCTGGCTTTTCTAAGTGAGCAATTATGCCGTGTGTGGCATTCCCAGGATTCTTGTTAACTCCTCCAGAAGTGTTCCGTCTTCCACCTGCAAAAGTAGCCTATCTCTTCCATCTGTTTCTGAAATTTTTCTTAACTCTCTCTCTCTCTCTTTGCGCTTTTACCATCATTAAGCCTCACTGCTGGGGTGTCATTACAGGTCCAAATCATTGCTGAGGGTTTTTGTTTAGCCAGCAATGAGCGCCTTCCCTCTGCTCATTGGCACTGCTCACCAAAATACGGCACTCCTTGAGGTCTTCTATCACTCCAACGCTGAATTTATATATATTCAGAATTTCTGAATATATATATATTTAGAATTTACAAATTTTTGACATTGTGTTACATGGTTTTCAACTTCATTTTGAAGAATAACTGGTTTGTGGACGGTTCTCTGATATCTTGTACTATGAGGTTTTCACATTTTGGAGGGCTCCATATATGTACCAGACATTTGGTGCCCTCCAAAAGCTTGTTACTACTCCTGTTTGATGGCAGACTCTCTTGTCGAGGCTGAGGAAAAGACGTTTGAAGCTGTACGTTGGTTTGAGAATCTGACAGAGGCTTTGAGTCGTCTCTTCTCGATTTCGAAGTCTTCCTCCTTCCTTGGAGACAGACGAAGACAGTATGTTCATTCGTTTGTCCTCTTCCATGTGTGTCTTGAAGGGCGTTTTCCCATTGGGATTCGTGAGGATTTGGGAAGCCTTTCATCCTCTTGAGTTCCCCCACCTGAAGTTCACACTGGAGTCGACGCAGTTCCTTCGTGAGGTCTTCCACTTCCTTCAGCAGACGCTGGAACCTGAGCTCCAGGTCTTTCCTCTCGGATTCGCACTACCTCGGACGCGTCATTCTGTTCCTGGATGAGCCTCGCCTCCCGCGATGCTTCTTCAGTCCTGAGCTGCAGGCTTTCTCCTTCTGTCGTAGGAGTTTCTCAGGCCTCTGAAGCTGGCAGATTGCCGCTGCCAACTGCAAAGGCATCGTTTTTCTGCCCGATTTCCTTTGCTCTGTACTTCATCTGCTGATATTCTTCTGTGATCTTGAATATCTTGGGTCCTCTCTCGCCAGGCCTGCTGTTGCGACACCTCATGAGTGATCTGTCCAACTCTTTCTGCATCTCCTCTTAGTAGTCGACCTCTGCTGCAACTGTCCAAGTTCACCTGCTGTTCTCTCTGGAGGATGGTGTCTCGCAAGGTCGCAATTCTTTCGTCCAGTTCCTTTTCCTTGGGCTCTTCAGCTCAATCATCAGAGATCCGCATCCTCACCAGTGTGTAGACCGCTACAGCAAGCAAGATGGCTATTCCTGCGTCCACACTTCTCTCAGTATTTCGCGGGACATCTGGACATCAACGTCCGAACAACAGCTGCTGCCGAGGCCTGACAAGGCCATACTTTCTACAAACCGGAATCTATATCTGCCAAGGCCATACCCAGATCATACACACTCTCCTCTCTCTCGATTCTTCGTTGAGTTTCGAACTGTCTATACATCACGAGAGATATCTCGATTTGTCAAAATATATCGGGAAGGATTTTGAAAGATTTGAATAATGTCTTGGGTCTCTTGTGTTATAAATTGCTGAAATCTCTCTCTCTCTTTCCCACGAAGGTAGGAAATTCTTCATTTTTTCCTTCATTTACATTTAAGGCTTTGCAATAACAAGCGTAATCTTAGAGTGTTGAGGAATAGAGAGAGAGAGAGAGAGAAGAGAGAGAGAGAGAGAGAGAGAGAGAGAGAGAGAGAGAGAGAGAGATTGTATTTTAGCGCTGAAAAACAGTGTATTGGTATATTTATATTAATATATAATATATACATATAATATATATAATATATATATATATATATGTATTATATGCATATATAATATATATTAATATATATAATTAATAAGGTTATATAATATATATGTATATATATATATAATATTTACATATATATATATATTATAGTATATATATATATATATATATATATGTATATATATTACATATATATATATATATATCATATATTATATATATATATATATATATATATTATATATATATATATATACATATATATATATAATACTATATATATATATATATATAATATATATAGTATAGTATATATATACATATATATATATAGTACATATATATATATATCTATATATATATTATATATATATATATATATATATATATTATATATGTGTGTGTGTGTGTGTGTGTATAATATATACACATATATATATATATAAATATATATATATATATATATATATATATATATATATATATATATATATATATATATATATACGCAACTTTTCACAGAGAGAGAGAGAGAGAGAGAGAGAGAGAGAGAGTGAGTTTCCGGTATTTTTCTTTATCATAGTACACAAAGTAGACTATGCCTAAGTTTAGAAAAGGGTTGATTTAATTTTTAATATTTTTCAAAGTCCAGAAAAGGGATGAGTTGGTCATATTATTCCATGTCCTGTAATACTTATAGCAGGAAATATTGAAGTACAAACAAGGGTTGAAATAAAAAAAAATCTCAATACCATTTGTCAGTATTACTAAAATATAATGAAAGTCTATTTCAGAATCTTTACTATCTCTCTTTTGTCCTTCTACAGTTACATCTTTTCAAAAGAAACAGGAAAAAATCTGAATGTGTCATGTAACTCACAACACTTCACTATTCCCCCCTCCTACCCCCTTAAGGAGTTCCGTAATTTTTGCAGGGACCCTAATTGCTTGCTGCAATATGTGTGATCCACAGTTAGGCTTTTTATCCCTTTCTACAGTCTGTAACCCAAGTAAGGTAGCGGTCTTTCTCGCTCTTTGTTCTTGTCTGGAAATCTTAAACACAAAATTCACAAAAATCAGTTCCGAGTCTCACACGTCACATTTATTAACAACAGGCTTCCTGCACTGACCTACAGACAATTTTAAGGCATATTTGAACCTATAAGGCAACTTACAGATCTTATAAGAGAAACTATTTATTTAATTACAGTATAAATGTAATTGCAATCTGCATGAATTTATATTCATACAGTTGTGATTCAGGGGAGAGGACACTGGATGTACTTTACAAAACCAAATCAAAGTATCTGAATCATGACAGAAATTATTTGTACATCTTCAAGGGCAATTATAACTAGGAGGTACAGTACATTTGTTCTGTTGGCACTTCACCATTGTTCCTAGCACTCATTCTTATTTCTCAGCTGTGTTTTCTCATCTTATTCACATTTCTATATTCCATTCCTAGATTCCCATTCCTAGATTTCTGTCTACCTATGAGACTAGCGAGATTTTTGGTGCAATATCATCCTAGCGAGTATTAAATTGCTAATCATACTCGATAATTCAGTGTTAACATTAATTATTGCAATACTTTTAAGTTGCATTCTGCCTAAGGAAATCTTACATGTTGTTAAATTATATTGCCTTACTATTACCAGTGTTTCGTGCAAGAATCTTTTGTAGGTCTGTGTAGACTACCCCATTGTGTGCCTGCCCCTGTAGATCAACAGTGTCGCTCGCTCAACTTATCAGTGCCATATTGGGAGATTACTTCCTTAATGCCAGCAACATGTAGCTTGCTTACAGTACTCCACTACGTAGTTTTTTTTTTATTTTAGTGTTAATTTTAAGAGTTTGTGATCCTCACTTTTCTTATGCCCATAACTCAGTTAGCAGGTCCTTTGTTTGCTTGCTTAGTAGCGGTACTTTTAGAGGCGAACTGGGCCACGTTAGTGGCCATGGCAAAGGATTTTGAGCGGCCCTATTTTGTGGCGTGGTAAGCGTAGCTTCTTTCAGGTGGGGTTCAGGGACAAAGCCCCTGGTGGGGATCCAAGTGGTGAATCCCCCAGAAGCTCCAGAGTTTTAGGTAATTGAAACTGCCAGGGAAAGCGTATTTGACGATGAATTTCAAAGCAAAATTGCATTTACCAATGTACTAGTAATACATTTTAGTAAGTATTTCTGCATCAATGATTTACTTCTTTATTCACCCACCTCATCACTTATACGCATCCCCTTCAATGGCTTTGTTTTTTGGAATTTTAACTCATTTGAGGTCGATACTATGATGAGTTGTTCTGTTAAGGTGTATTGTTAAAAAAATGAAAAAATTTTATGATCCCATTTTCTGTTAATACTAAAGAATTATAGTCATCAGCTCTTAATTACATAATCTTTCAATTTACAAATGAATTTTCAACTTGTAAAGCAGAGTAGCTTATGTATTATTAATCTAAAACACAGTGACCATGACTGTTTGCTGTTTGATTTGAAAGGAAAACTATTGTCAGAAATAAGTCTAGGCTTACAATACATTGGAGAATTTAGTTTTGGCTATGATCACCATTCTTAAACTATAGATCATTTATGATTAAACATAGCAACAATTTGCATAATAGCTAATTTCATCATAATTTTCACTGTATCACTAATGCGCAACAAACAAAAACATAAAAGTGTACGCATGAAATTATGGAAATTGAAAAATCTGAAATTAGTTATAGGTGCCAGGCTTGTCAAAATTTGAGGTTTGTCATAACATAGATGTACAAAACACGAAACTTTGCCGAGTGTAATGCATGGACCACTTTTTTCGTGGTTCATAAACAAACAACAACATTATTGTCAAAACATTTACAAAATAACAAATCAAAACTAATGATGATTCTCGAAATCCTTAGAAATGCTGGTTTTCACGAATTATATTTTTATCTGACAGATATAAACGTTTATCCATTTGAGGTGAATTTGTCAAGTAGAATATTTTCATTTTGGGGCCGTACTGACAGTAAAGACTCATATGTATACAGGGCCTATAGAAATAATACATGTATATATGTAGACGGGGTCTACAGTTTTAGGTACGTGCCATATAATTAGTTTGCTTCGTGCTAAAGATGTAGCAATCTTCTTATCTTAAAGTTTCTATTATCTTGGGAAAATAAATTGAATGTGTTCTTATATGATTGGGAAACTTATAACTTCTTTTCCACCTTTTGAATTAGGTGCTTGGATTGCGACAAACTATCCTAATAGGCACTGTTTCTTGTAAGTCTATTTGGCAATAGGAGAATTTAACGTAAGTTCGATATTGTCACTGAGGCCCAATCAACACTTCGCACATCCACACTTCACACTTCCACCAACTTCTCTTCTTCCCTCTTCCCCTAATTCTGCTGGCCTCGGGGCTGTGTCGGCTTCCTTTATTTTGGTTGTTACCTTGCTAGCTCTGCCCTTGGGATCCATATGTTTGATTGGTTGTTGCCTTTTCCAAAGTAATTGGTAAGCTTCTTATTTGGGAAACGCCTCCTTGGCCATGCCCAGGCTCTTGAGGGTGTGTCTTCATAGTCATTGGTTAAATAGGCTTCACAGGTCATCCTTGTAGGCTGGCACTGTTGAATTGATTGGTTAAAAGCAAAGACCTACCCTTGGAAAGGGTGGACCTAAGATTTTCACACACTCCCTCTTTAGAACAAAGAAGCATTGACTTTTCCTTAGTAATATTAAGCTGAAGGCCCTCGAGGTGGTCTAATCCAAATTAATTCTCGGCGCTCGAATGTGTCAGAAGTTGTCAGGAGAGACGTAGCAATCGATTAATTTTCGTGAAGTGGGAGGACAAGGTGTATCTCGCCTGTCGGAGTGTTTACACAAGTTTGGGGAGACTCAGACCTTGCATAAAAGAGCCTTGATTGTTAGCGATCGTTGTTCCCTCCTCGAGTCGGGAAGGCTTCCGTTGTTAGCGCGTGCCGAGTCATTTTCTGTAACATATTTCCTTTCCTCATTTCGTGCCTTTGATAATAATTCCCTCGATCCCATAACATATATATAGATTCCAGTGCTAAAGATTTCACCGTAGCATGCCATGATACGATAATGACTATAATATAGTCATTGTAATTACAATGAAACTGATGTAATATAAAAGAATCATAGAGACTAGTTTACGTAATATATATATATATATATATATATATATATATATATATATATATATATATATATATATATATATATATATATATATAACTGAATCACGAAAGTTTGGAACGTGATAATTCCATAAATAAAGGTATAAGTCACAAAGGAAAAATAAATAACGCAATTTCTGCAAGATCTTTTGACTCAACGCCCTTTACTCAGCAGATAAACTGACTTACATGAGGAATTGACAGTACAGGAAAGGGATTATAAGGATAGGGATTATACGGAGATTAGTACCTAGAATCCGGCACACCTGGAGAATGAGTAACCTTTCCAAACAAGCATAAACATAGGTACAATTAAAATAAAAAGCAAAAAGATTAAATCAAGCTGCTCAGACACAGGAACAAGACAATTAAAGGATCATATAGGGCGACAGCTATTCAGATCTTTGGTTAACAAAAACTTATTCACTATACATAAACATACATATACAACGAAGATATCTCTAAGGCAACTAATTTGTATTTAAGTCTGTAATTATATCTTTGAGGTCATTCTTAAACATGTTACAAAGACAAGGGTCTAAATGAAATTTAAAATGGATTGGTAGTTCAGTAATTGCAAGGTCAAAAGATGTCTTATCACAAAATCTTTTAGAATCTGCCATAATACAACTTACTTCCCATTGTAATTTTGATATTAGTCGTGGCCTATTTCATTTAGACCCTTGTATTTGTAACATTTTTTTTTAAGAATGACCTCAAAGATATAATTACAGACTTAAATACAATTAGTTGCCTTAGAGATATCTTCGTTTGTGAATAAGTTTTTGTTTACCAAAGATCTGAATAGCTGTCGCCCTATATAATCCTTTAATTGTCTTATCCCTGTGTCTGAGCAGATTGACTTAATCTTTTTGTTTTTTTAAATTGTACCCATGTTTATGCTTGTTTGGAAAGGTTACTCATTATCTAGGTATGCCGGATTCTAGGTACAAATCTCCTTATAATCCCTATCCGTCAGTTATACGACCTTTCCTGTACTGTCAATTCCTCATGTAAGTCAGTTTATCTGCTGAGTAAAGGACGTTGAGTCGAAAGATCTTGCAGAAATTCCGTTGTTTATCTATATATATATATATATATATATATATATATATATATATATATATATATATATTATATATAATGACATAAAACTTGTTCATCCTTATGGATCCTAATAAAGTTAAAGTTGATGCTTTATAAATGGAAACTGATTTTTTCTTTCCTTTCCCTTCTTTTCCTCTTTTTGAACAGGTGGCCCTGAGCTTCCCTGACCAAGTGCCCCATGTAGCAAACGCTACAACGACACAATGGCCAGTCCGCCTCTGGGCACTTTGCCACGTGATTGTAAATAACTTTAGTAACGTCACTAGTGCTATGGAGACTGATAGCTCCTCTGTATTGTTATATTCTCTGATAACACTTTCAGAGAATTATAGTAATTTATGAATAGTGTACATGTTATACTTAATCCTTATTTGATATATGATTTTAGTTATTCTAAAAGGTATGTACTCTTATCTCTTTTTTTCTGTTCATAGCCAGCAAGACGACTAGTCAGACATTTCCATATACTGCGCTAGCTTGCGAACTGTGAATATATATATATATATATACATACGTACATATATATACATACATACGTATATACATACATACATACATATATATATATATATATATATATATACATATATATATATATATATATATATATATATATACATATATATACATACATACATACATACATATATATATATATATATATATATATATATATATATATATATATATATATATTGTGACGAAGTGCCAAGTATCTGGTTACTACACTTAACATTCATTAACAAAAGCCAGACACCTGAACCCTCATCACAGGTACTAAACGACTGAATACTCTAAAGCCAACAGTGATCCATTAACAACTTACCAGTATTGCAGAAAATCAGACTAAGTTCATCAAAACAGGTGTGAGGTAATCTTGTAAGTAATTAAATTAATTAAAGGGCATCACTCCAGCAACACCTTTAAAGGTCTAAGTATTTCCCTGATTTCAGAAGTCTAAGTACTTCCCTGGTTCTAAGTCACTTCAAGTTAATTGAAGGAAAACGATCAATTACCACTCTATGTTTAATCCTAACATTAATGCAATCAAATGCAAATATACTGGTCAGAAATGAAAAACACTTATAAAAATTTTAAATACAAAAATTTATTATTAAACTCAAAATTTATAAGTGAAATTCACAATATCAGGGAAAATTACTGTTACTTGAAAACAAAGCAAAGTTTAATTAATTCTTGAATCAATTAAGTAAAATGAAATCAAAATTAATTTATCACAAAATTCAAGAAAATTAATTCAATCAAAATGCAAAAGTGTTAGGCAATAATTGAAAATTGAAAATTAATTCACAAGTGTTAAACAACAATAAAACTTGAAAAGAATTCTAAGTAAATGCAAATTAATTCACAAGTGTTAAATTTAATTAAATGTGCACTGTTTAAGCAATGAAAATAACTAAGTTAATTAAATTGTGAATGCAAATGAAAACACAGACAAATGTAGAAAATACAAAAATGGCAAAAAGTATTAATCACGCAGAATATAAAATAAAAACACACACTTCAATAAGAAAATGAATAAATGCACAAAAAATAAACAAACACAAAACACAAAAATTTACAATGTGTAAAAATATAAATAGTTTCTCTCAAAACCCCTGTAACCATTCTGATTATTAAGTTTTTCCCTAAACCGCAAACCTTAGTAACCATCAGTTATTAGATTTTACCTAACCACTGTTCCTATCAGTTATTAGTTTTTACCTGACCACTGTTCCTATTAGTTATTAGTTGCAACTAATAAAAATATAACACACTGTACCTTTTTGGTATACCAATTTCTTTCTTTCTTGCTGCAGCTCGTTTCACACTTTCACAAAACCAGGTGCTGTTACAAAACAATGTTTGTTCAGATTCCACAAAAAACACTAAATGACACTAGATAAACTCTAAGAAATATCAAATCTGAAATTTTCAAGTTACAAGTGACCATTCAATAAGTACGACATTGTTACGTTACTTTAAAATCAAAAGTGCTATGCGATGGAGAGAGAGGGAGAGAGAGAGAGAGAGAGAGGGAGAGAGAGATGTGAACACCTCGAGTATCTAAGATGTAATGAAATTCTTCTCCCTTACGGAAGCTGGACTGGGGATAACACAAAACGTTTTGGGCAACAATTCTTTCTAGAAGCTTCAAAATCTTACGCAACTTTACATACAAAATGTGTAATGTGCACGTGGCACTCTGCAAAGACATACACGTATGAGACCAGTCTGTTAAAAAAAGACACGTACTCGACTCGATCGATCGAAGCAGAAGTCCCTTATCATACGTGATGACAGAATCCCAAAACACAATGAAGACTCAAGGTCTCTTATCAAACGTGTTGACAGATTTTGAAAAACAACTCTAGCTTTGAACGGACAAAGATATTATCTCTCTTTCTACATTCTACGTTATATATTATTTTAAAATATGTAATGCAAAATCTGAACACACATTTTAAACATCCTATCTCTAAGCTAACTAGGAATCTGAAAAAATGTTGCACAATCTTATACATATTTTATACAGTCAAAGAGGGGATATATGCATTTTGACAGTAGCAATATATAATACACACACACACACATACACATATGTATATATATATAATATATATATATATATATATATATATATCATACATATATATTATATATATATATATATATATATATATATATATATATATATATATACTTGGGCATCAGTTAGAAAAGAATAATGGGAAAAATTGAAGTATTGAGTAAGGATTGGGGAAGAAGAGAGTTAGTGCTGACATACTGAGATAAACGTATTGTACGAAGAGAGTGAACTTCAGTACTAGTAAATATTCATAGAAATTCTTTAACCCTTACAACAACCATAAGGTGAAGAAGGGAACAACAATATTATTTTCGTACAGGTGAAAAATAATTTATGAAATATAATAAAGACATTAATAATAAAACAAAAACAACAAATAATCCCGGAAAAGCTTTTCTTCAGCCTAACGTTGGAATGAGTGTGCGGCAAAATCCTCTGAGTGTCTTGAAGAGCGGCAGGAGCTGATGATGACTGTCGTCAGCTGAGGAGCCGAGGGAGGGAACGAGGAAGGGAAAGAGGAAGATAAAGACTTTTCATAGGGAGGAGGCTTACATGAAGCAAGAGGAGGAAAGAGAAGAACAATCTACCATTTGAAGATTATAACACCGTTGAGAGTCTCCAACACTTCTTAAAACGGAGGAGCGCAACAGCAGCCAAGCGTTTAGAGTAAATGGAGTACAGTACTTGGACGATGTTCTTGAGGAAAAGGAGGTAATACTTACTATTGGAGGGTCTGCACTCAGCGAACAGATCATTAAAAGAAGAGATTGCCAGAAAGGATGCGTATGAAAAAGGACAGAAAGAGAAATGACGCCAAAATGATCTGTAACTGTTTACATTAGATTAAAAGGAGTAGAGAAGCTATAGACTCTCACAGATTTATTCTTGTAACAAACAACTTAGACTTAACGATTCTGCTTAGCTCGACGGATAAACGATTGTTTAAACAAAGTCGGAAGAACTGCAGAGAGAACTAAACAGAGGACATTTGGTATAATTTTCTACAGATTTTGATGATTATGTTAACTTTGTTTTCAGCGATAACGATTCTATCTCTGGCAACTGATGTCCGGAGCAAGCAATGAGACCTTCACCTTTAAAGAACACAAAACATTTTAAGAAAAGGACTCTCTCTCTCTCTCTCTCTCTCTCTCTCTCTCTCTCTCTCTCTCTCTCTCTCTCTCTCTCTCTCTCGCTCTATTTTTCAGCTCATTCATGTCTCTTTTGACAGTTTTATGATTTAAAGTTATAAGTAAATTTTAATACTTGTTTCTTCTAACATTTATAACTCGCACAGGGCTAAAACACCTATTGCGTGGTGGATTTTCTCTTCAACCTCTTTGGTGATTTGAGTACGGAGTGACTATGTCTGTGAGGTGGCGTTCATCCGACATATATATATATATATATATGTATATATATATATATATATATATGTTATATATATATTATATATATATATATATATATATATAAAAGGAGCCCATGAAAACGCCAAAAATATACAGAGAAAATACCATATTTCACAGACTGCTGTCTCCCTCTTCAGGTAGAGGAGTGAGAAAAGTTACAGAAAATGTAGTATTTATACCAAGAGATCCATCCACAAGTAAGCCAATTTAATCCTCTTAAGCGTTGGTAGAATGAACACTTTATCAATGACATCTGAATCACATGTGCCCTTTGAGATATTCATTACCTGTTTCTGTTTAATCAAGGCCGATTCCATCATCTGACTCTTGTACCGGCAGTTGCTGCTATAAATTATACGTGACAAGTCCCAGTTTAGTCTTTGGTTATGTTCATTATGGAAAACAGAACTTAGCTATTCTCAACCATATAAATGAACATAACCACAGGATGAACTGGAATTTGTCACGTATAATTTATAGCAGCAACGGCCGCTCCAAAGACGTCCATCTGTGTAGTGGCAATCACAGTCTAACCTGTCGTCCGGTTGTGCACTAGTATAGGTAAGGAAATAATAACAAGTAAAGTCCACCTGCGTAGCTAAGAAGAATACACCTGTCTTAATCGTTTCCTAGATTATTATTTTTTGCCTGTCCTTCATCGCATGCGTGTTAACTTCTCTCTCTCCTGTTTTTCCTTCATATCCCGAACCCACAAATGACCGAAATTAAGTCATATACATATTTTATATATTTAAATTGTTTTTTTTTTTGTTGACCTATGGTTGATAGACGGATGTGGTGAACAATGACATTCTTTGAAATAATAGATATCAGCGTTAGCTCTCACGGAGACAAGAGGGAATATCTTTTGCTAAGCATTTACTGTCTCAGAAGTCAGTCACTTCGATATATAGCTGTGTTTGCATGGAAAATTCCTCGACCGATATGTTCGTGTAAGCGTCTGTTTCTGTGGCAGGAACCATTGAGAGATAAATGTTATTCAAGATAGATTACTTTCCTAACAAGGAGAATATAGAATGCAGAAAACTCTATGATGTGTAAATCAGGAATTATGAAATAAATTATGTATTACACAATCGGTTTTGCACAACAAACTCATTATATGACAGTGACGTCATCTAAAAGGAGTGGACTTACGAGAATGCTCGTTCGTTTGTAAGTCACGTTTTACCTCCTCTGTTAACTTTTTCATATAATTTAAAAACCACAAGAAACTTCGGACATGGACACTAGAGGTGAGAATTGTTGAAAACTCTCATTAATGAATTCCTTTTCCGTATCTCGTACTGTTTGAGATGACGTGTGAAGTGACAGAGAACTTTTTCCTCCTATATGAGATTCATGAGAATAATTATCATTCTGTTTTTGTGCACTTGCTGGTGAAATGTATCACTCTTCTGTTTATGAGACTCATTATTACTTCATTATTATCTTTGACATGTGTGCTAATAAGAGCTATATTTCTTTCTGACAGGAATTCTGTTAATCTGTCACTCTGTCGGCCTCTGTGAACCGAATTATTACCAGTTTTGATCATTGATAATGGTGTTTAATGTGTTGAAGAGACGAATTTACTTACTGCATGTCTATTCAATTTTTGTGGAATTAATATGTAGGAGTATGGAGAGAAATGTCTCTTTTTTTATGTTTCATTTGTAGGAATGGTTCAGTTCCCTGGGATCTTGTTCTAGACATTCTGTTTTCTGTGTTGGGTTTCAATTAACGATTTCGGACTTCCATTTGATTATCTTATTCTAGTTAGAATTTTTGCTTTTCTTTTAGAGAAATAAGGTTATTTTTGTAGTTCAGATTTTGATTCAGTGCCCAAATTAATTTTTGCAAATGTCTTGTGAGTTGATTAGAGATTTCAAGTAGGTCACGCTAACACATTCAGTAGTAGTGCCTTCATTCTTGATTGTAGTTATTACATAATTTTGTGAATCGCAACGTGTGGTCTGAGTGTGGGTGTGTGCCTGTGTGAGTGTGTTTGTTCGTGCATATGGATTTCGTCGCTAGCTCAGCGTTTTTCGCATGGAAAGGCAGGCCAGACAGCCATTGGACTGAGAAGTGGTGAGCTTGCAATTTACTTTTTTTTCTCTCTCTCGCGGTCGTGCGTTCACATGACATGTGCATGCCAGTAGTAGTTGGGATCAAAGGGGATCTTGAGGGGCACTTGGAGGGAGTGAAAAGGAACTTAGGGGAACTGTAGTAGGAGAGAGCATTTACTATATATGCTGTGGGAGAAATATCTCTCTCTCTCTCTCTCTCTCTCTCTCTCTCTCTCTCATCTTAGCTCCGTTTTCTTTTTTTTCGCTTGGCTCAGGTCCCATTTTATATTCTTGAGGGGAAACTGAAATAGTGTGATTTGCGACCAGAGGACCGTGTCGGCGATTGGGGTACATTCTTTTCTGGCGTTGTTAATTGCGTAATGAATTAGCTGTAATGTAACTGGGCTGTGAATTGGGAATGAATTTGTTGAAAAATAACTGGGGTTATAAGGGGGAATATCATTGATTACTTGTTTTTTCTCTCTTTTTTTTTCTTCATTTTTGAGTTTCTTTTCTCTTTCCCGAGTTGGAAAATAGTTTTGTTTTTGGAAATAAACTTTTTTGTACTCGTGACCAGCCAAAGGGGAATTGCATCATGTCTTCGAAAAAGTACAACGTTTTAGGACGAAAATTCGCGTGCGGCATAATGCCCCAGTCAGTGCAGACGTTTATTGAGAATATTAATAGTTATGTTAATGATAACGGAGTTATAGATGACAGAGAGGCGTTTAGAATTAGCTGAGTCTCTACTAGATTTTAGGAATGGGGATTCGGATTTTCGTTGCCGTGTTTATCGTTATGCTAAATGCAAAAACTGGTGAAGTCTCCAAACATTTCTTAGGACAGCCTATGGACCTGAAGAGCGCGAAGGCTTAGTCCTCAGTTTAAAGGGATTTTATAAATCCAGGGATAGTCAGCAGTCTTTGGCTGATTTTAGTTCTCAACTTTGTGTAGCCGCAACTGATTTAGTAGATACTGAAAGGGTCTGAATGGGTAAATAATGACAGTATTTCCTTAGATGATCTTCAGAGACTTTTATGTTGATCCGACCTGGTACATGAGGGAATTATTAGTTGTATTAATAACACAGACTCTGTCTGATGAGACGTTAAATATTTCTCAGGTATATGAGAATGCGCCAAATTACCCACCAGTTAGGAGCACTTTGTCTGAGGGGCAACTTCTTTTGATATAACACCGGAAAGGGATTCAACTTTTGTTTCTAATTACTATTGTTGGAGAATAGATCCTCATAGAGAGCCTAATATTGCTTATAGCGGCCCTGTGGCCGAATTTGGTGATAGGGTATTTGTGGATCAAGTACGGCCGCTCAGTTGTTTTAATTGCCATAGGATGGGGCATATTAAGAAGTTCTGCAGACTTGAATATTGTAATAGTTGTAAATGTTCTGAGCATTATTGGCGGTCTTGTCAGTTTCTGAATAAGAATAGCGTTCGTCCCGCTTTCAGGGTTTTGATAACTCGAGTGAGATAGCTCATGAAAGGGATTATTTGAGCGAAAATCAGTCAGCCAGGGACTTGAAATGTTCGTATCATGTAGCGTTGTTGAAAGATGTAATTGAGCCTAAACCAGCAGTGAGAGGGACAGCGTCCAATTCAGTTGTGTATATGTATCAATTTCAATTTTTATCGGTTTTTGTTTTCTCAGTACCCTCTGAGCCCTACCAAGGAAAGAGTTTGTAATGTGCAAGCACACAATTTGAATATTTTGGGATCTGCAGATATTTGTTTTTCTCTTGGGGATAGAGAATTTGTTGAACCAGTATTGGTCATAAAAGGGGCTGCTTTGGGGAATAGGATCTTATTGGGTTACCCTGCGTGTCGGTGTAATCAAGTTTCTGTGTATACTGGGGTTAGAGGTATAACAGTCTGGGTCTTTGGGGTGTTTTTTCCTTATGTAAATGTTGAAGAAATAGGGGATGTTGATGATAATAAGGGTAATACCGTTGTTAAGGCAGACGTTGATGATAATATGGGTAATGTTAATGTAGATAATGTTTATGTTAAAGTTGATTCTGGGATAAATGATCGTCCCGTGATGGCGATGTGTCCGATAGCAAATTTTGGCTGATAATATTATTTTAGAGCTGGTATGGCTACTCTAGTAAAAGCCCAGTTAAAAGGGGCCTCAAAGCCCAATCTAGTGTGTATTGTGGAAGTTAGTGAGAAGACAAGGGTATAATAGGGGCAGTTTCTGTTAATGATGGGTCTACGGGTGCTACATGGGTACAGTTCAACAGCTGTACCCATGGCATCTTCTGTTGAAAATTTTGTTAGGTGTGTGCAATGCTTGTAAGCCAGCGAAGATTACCTCTTGTAGGTTAGGTTCATTTCCTGTGGCGTCAAGGTCATTTTATAGAGACCAAATAGACGTTCTTGGGATTTTTTGTGAGTCTAGATACTATCATAATTATCTGTTGGTTGTTGTTGATAAGTTGATTAGGTTTGTTGAAATTTTTCCGTTGAAAAATAAAACATTTGAAGGGTCGCTATCAACATCTTTCAGAGTTGGATCTGTCGTTACGGAACCCCCGAGGTTCTGATAACAGATAATGGGCGGGAATTCGTGAATAAGTTTTTAGAATGCATTGCAGAAGTTATGGGGATAAAAAAGTGACCATTATCGCGTATAGATCACAAGAATAGAAGCACTACGGGTTACTATAGGGGGTAATGACATAAATTGGGATCAGTATATAGAGCAAGTCTCGCATAGTATTAATATTAAGGTTAGTGATACAATAGGTATGTCTCCTACGGAAGCGTTGTTTGGTTATCCAGCATTTGATTTATTGTCCATTCCTGGTAATTTTGATGAAACAGTTAGGTCTTTCGTCTCTACGGCTAAAGATAGGTATGGTTGATAGAAGTAATTCAAGTTCAGCTAATGATAATAGTTTTTGTGAAAGTCAATGTTCATAACCAGCTTAATTATAAACTAGGTCCTAAGTTCGAGGGTCCGTTTCGGGTTGTTGAAATTAAGACTGGAAATAGATTTATTATCTTAGATGAGAATACAGGTTTGACTAAGTTGACGCACACATTTAAAATTAAAAAGACAAGGTAACTGTGTTCAGATGTAGATATTTTGTATTTTTATTCTCTTTGTGGGGAATTTGGTTTTGGGTTATCGCTTTTTTATCTCTCTGTCTCTTTGTATGCATTGGCGATGACTTGATGAGATTTTGTCAGATTCCTTTGTATATTATTTACCTTTCGAGTTTTTCCTTTTTTTTTTCTTATGGGCTGATCTGTGACTTGTGGGAATTTATGCATATTTGCCATAGAGTTATATGGGGAGTTTTGATGGTTTGGGGAAAATCTTTAATATATATACACTATATCCCATTGGGAGAGTTTCTTGTGACTTACGGAAATTGGTTGATGTTTCTGCAGTATGTGCCATGGCTTCGAGAATCTTTATTGTTGACCAACATGGTGTTGAAGTCCTTAGGGTTTTTGAGTTTTTTTGCATATGCATATAGTTTTCTTTTCCGTAAGGGAGAAAGTTTTGTGTTAGATTGTAATAAAGTATGCTGATCTTTTTGTGGTGGTTTGGATAAGGTTGGTTCTTTTCCTTTGGCTTTAACATGAGGTCATTTTCATAGTTATTGGAGATGTTAGTCGGTTTGTGGTTTTCTTTTAGCAGCTTGACGTGATTGAGGAAGTAGTCGATTTTTGCCGAGATTTTCAGCATTGTGGAGGTGACTTATTATTCGGTGAGTTTGTATTTCTCAGTTAAGATTTGATTTTTCTTTCTTTTGGAGTTTTTGAGTCATTTTGATGAGTCCAGTTGTTTGTCTCTTTTTATGATGCCGTGAGTTTGCTTGGAAGTTGTTTGGTATATCTAGTTTTGGGCATGTTGGTTTTATTTTCATTATGTTAGTTGAATAATTTCTCAGTTGATGGTTTTTGAATTTTTGGGAGATGTTCTTTGCTGTATTGTGACAGTTGTCTTTGCAGTAGCAGATAATTGTGTGACAGACTGCTAGATCTAGAGTGGATATCTTGTTTTGTTGACTGGAGACATGACTGACTTACGGTATACACCAGTTCTTCAAGGAGTATCCTCTATGAGCCATGATTGATGCAGTCATAATATGGGAGCAGTCCACCGATGTTATGATGATCTCCAGTCCTTCACGCCTTCAGTTTTTAAAAGGAACCTTGTCAGATGGCGATTAGCAGCATGTCTTCACGCTCTGTATTTCGTTTTGAGGAGTTAGCCTGTACCGAGGATTCGCACACGCCATCCTCAACATAGGCGTGTGTTACCACAAGCCATCCATGAGCTGCAAATCCTGGAAGTTCACCTATGAAGTTTTCTTGGTTGCAGTAGGGGAAAAACCCCACTGTTCCTCAACACCTAGGTGCTAATCCCCAGGTAGTCAATTTTTCTACCTGGAGATAAGCACCTAAATGTGAAATTTCACACCTTTTAATGAGGTGTTAATTACTTTTTACACCTTTTAATGAGGTGTTTATTAAGCTGTGAAAATTGACCATAAATGTGTGAATATAACAAATAGGTGTGAAATGTCACAGGTTTCCCACGGTAGTGTCGGCGCCGCGCAAAACTCTATGGACATAAAAACCCTGATTTCAACACTGCCACCACAAAATTTCCTCATACTCTATGCTGGCAAAAACCCCTGATTTCAACCCCTGACTCCAAAGTTCCTCATACAAAGGTAAAAAACCCTGCCCCTGTTTCAACCTTGACTAATCTGAGTTCCCCCCTACATGACTCATCATACAGCTCATGAGTTTTTGGGAAATTACTCAAGTCCTTTATGGTATGTGTATATAGATGCATATATTCCATGCATAAAGAGGTTAAATGGTAAATCAGATTACATATGGAATTGTTATTATTTTAGTAACAAAAGTCATAAAGAAATACATGGGGAATGGTATACATGATTAATATTCCATACAAGGTCATACAAGAATACACTGGAAAAGGTGTACAAAAGAATACACAGACATGATATACATTCATATTTCGAAAATAATAAATCATCGAGACATATGACTAGTATATACCACACACATCCTCCCCAGTTTCCTGATCATGTGTGAAAGACAATCCATCTAATACATCTGGTATGTGCATGTCACTAACGGTTGTATCCATCTTACCATTACCCTCACAAACCTCCTTTCTATTCATTAACCACTTTCGAAGCCATGGTGAGAGAATGTGCCATAATATTCCAACGGTTCAAGAGTTAAGGAGCCACCGAATCCTGGAATCGAGCTTCCCCCGCCACCCTGACACTATGAGTCATTAAAGACGCTCCCCTTTTTCAAAAATCACTGATTAAACAAGTTGTATCATGCCACCCTCCAAGACTCCCACCTGAAGCTATGAATCACGCTAAAGCCCGACCCACTTTCGAACTGTTATCTCTCTCTCTCTCCAGCTACGCTTCGTGCCCGACAATGTCTCGTGACATTCACCATCTCAAATTTCTTTCTTTTCCTCTGTTTCCCCGGCTCGCAGTGCCTATGTCATCCCTGACGCTGATAAAGTATATAATTTGCCTTTTACTCAGTTTAGTGACTCACGGTCAGGTGGTTTGTCGTCACATGCCCATGCCTTTGATAAGATTTATTTTCGGTTTCGAGTAGGATACCACCCGTCACCAGTATGTAAGTATTTCTCTTCCTCTCTCCTTTTTTCCCGAAAGCCGCTTCCGAACTTATTGCATTAGAAGAATATTCGCAAAGGATATTAGAAGTATTGGAACAATGCTGATATGTGTGCATAGAATAATCCAGGTGTATTTTACCTTTCACGCCAGAGCTGACAGTTAACCCGGTCAAAACAAGAAGAATAGGATACAAAGTGTGTCATCTATCCTCGGAACATCTATCCCCTCCGCTTTAAACATTCGTTATAAGTTATGACTCTTCTTACTACCCGACTTCCAATCCGAACATTTTGTCTTTTGAAATATAATAAATAGTATCTCATTACCCACTCCTGTGCAAATGGTGTACTGATAAAACCTCTTTCATTCCCAATATACTGGTGGTGTTAGGGATATATTTTGTTAGGAGAGTGACCACATAATTTTTGTTTTACATTTATTGTATTGAATTGTTAGTTGATAACTTAGAGAAATGGCTCAGTTCAAGGTTCAGGGAGTTTTAGCAGCCCCTTTCATCCAAGTGTTATCTGAAACCACTCTGACTAAGGCACAGTGGAGTGCTTTAGCAGTGGCATGTGGTGGTTCTGTGTCTAGTAATATGGTAAAGGCACAAATAAGATGTATTGCTATGGAATCATTGATAGACTCTGGTAGAATAACTGATGATGATGAGTTAGAATTAGCTCAAGAGTTGTTGAATGTAGCATGTGCTGATCTTATGAATAAGCAAGAAGAAAAGAAAGAGAAAAGTGATGCAGAGTTAGAGCTTAGACGCATTGAAGCAGAAGAGAATTTGATTAAGCTGAAAATGCAGGCTGAAAGAGAGAGATTGCAGGCTGAAAGAGAGAGAATGCAAGCTGAAATAGAAAGAATAGACAGGTAAAAACAAGAAAGTAGAGAAAGAGAAGAAGAAAAAGCATCAGAAGAGGAAAGAAAAAGGATAAAAGAGGAAAGAGAAGTCGCAAGACATGAAAGGGAGATGGAATTGATAAGAGCTAGATTCACAATACCTGTGACACCGTCTAACCCTAACCAAGGTAATCAAGACCCTTTATTTGATGTAGTAAGAGTATAGAAGTCAATACCTAAGTTTACTGAAGAAGATCCATGTTTTTGATCACTTTGAGAAAGTGGCCGCAGGTATGGGATGGCCAGAAGATAAATGGTCAGTTGTGCCAAAAAGAGTCTTACTTGGTAAAGGGAGAAGTGCTTATCTAGCCTTAACAGCTGATCAGTGTAAAGACTACTAGGTACTTGAACACAGTGTGCTACAAGTTTACTAGATGACCCCAGAGTGCTACAATGAAAGATACAGAAATTTAAGAAAAGATGAGAAGGGAACCTATTTAGATTGTGCTTACAAAGTGAGAAAGTGTTTTAAACGTTGATTAGAAGCTAAAGTTAAAACTTTTAATGAGTTAGAAGAATTACTTGTCCTTGAACAATATCTTAGGGGAATTCCTGAACATATAAGAGCCTATTTGAGAAAGGGAGAGAGAGAGTTTAAGAAACTTGACAAAGCTGCTACACTGAGTGAGGATTACAATATAATTAGTAGCAAACGCAATTACAATGTCAAGTATCAGAATCAACAACGCCCAGGTTTTAAGTCTCATCCAAATATGAACAAACCTAATGTTGTCTGTTTCAAGTTTGGATGAGCAGGACACTTCAGTCAAGAGTGTTACTGGAATCAAAAGCTGTCAAAGCCAGTTGGTCAAGTAGTGAAAGGTGACCAGGTGAAACAAACTGCGAAGAGCAGTGTGGGAAAGAATCAAACTCCAGAAAAGACTGAAACTAAGCAAGTTGAATGAACAGCAACCAGTGGAAACGTGACCTCAAGCAGTGAGTGGCTTAGCAGTGTGGAGGCTTTTAAGCCATATATCTATGACGGTATGCTGTCAACTTAAGGAGGAAGTGTGCACGTTTACCGCCTGGGTTCACTAGACACGCTAAATGGCAACGCCGCTTTTGTTTACGTAATAAAAAAAAAGTGTTGATAAAGAAAAGATAATTTTAAAAACAAACTACAATGAGATTCATGGTTTTATACATGATTTTTTAAGATTATATAAGACGGTTTATCAGAGGGAAATTACAAAAAGTAATATCATCATACAATTGCGTTTGGCTCTAGAGACTGACGTAGGAAATGGAAGAGCTCGGACGGGAAGCGGAGTGTTTGGGAAGAGGGAGGAGTTGTTTGAAAGGTAGAGACAACTATCCAAGCATGTATAACTCCGGTAACGATTTATCTCTTAACTCCTAAACCTTTTAAAGCTAGTTCCGATTTCCCATTGAAACGATAAATAATGTAGCTAAAACGACCGAAAAATATTGATACAATTTATATAAAATCATATTGACATAACTATCCCTATACATGAAACGAGAGATATTTACCTAGAACGTCAAACGAGTTACGAATGACTGGACGTAAGGGTGCCTCTGATTGGCTGATTACAGTTATGAGCATTAATTCGTTTATCGACATATGCAATGAGACTCATTATCTGTTTTGTGTAATCCAAACATTTTCATTTGAATATTATCTCTTCTACGCTGAAAGTTTTTTCAAATTTTTGTAATTCAATCCAACAGCGGAGGAAGAGCAGTTCCATCTTGAATAGCCAACCGTTCTGTATATCGTTATCAGAATAGAATAAAAAAAAGTTTTTTTTTTTTCTTTTTTTTTTGCAAAAATGTGGATGAATAAAATTATTGAAAATACTGAATTCCCAACAAATAGATACACAGGAGTTTGGAGATGATAATACATGGATAGAGAAATTTGAATTGATAAAAATTTCATGAAATGTATGGGCGATCCTGATAGGAATTCTATTTCTAGACATACTTTGTAGCAGTTGTCGGATAACATTTACATTTTTAGCTCATTCGTTGTGGCTAAGAATTTAAGATGTCTACCCAAAAATGATCAGCTAAGAACGAAATTTCCTTTTCACCGACCGCTGCTGAGATAACCCTAACAACTTTTAATTTAGAGTTATTTTTCACTATTAACATAATCTTAGCATGCCACAGTTGTAATCATAATTTATCAGCCACTGACCGTTGGTAAACGCTCTTTTACTTTCAAATTATACTTATTTAACATTCTTTATAACATGGTCACTCATAGATTACATAGTTTTCGTTTACCATGTACAAAATTTATTTATATATATATATATATATATATATATATATATATATATTATCTATATATATATATATATATATTATATATATATATGTATATATATATATAATTAAATAAGCGTTTATCTGTTTCGGTGTTCATCCCTTGATAGAGGTGACAGTGGTTCAAATACAGTAATGAGGATAAAACTTGTTTTCCACGTAAATGCTGGAGTAATGGTATAGCTTGGCTGTTCACTCATTAATGTCATAAAAGAATGCTGGCCCCATTTAAGAAAATAGACGAGCAAAATAAATTTCTGATTTATTTTGCTAGATATTTTTGTGATCACATGATATCAATCTCTCTCTCTCTCTCTCTCTCTCGTCTCCTGAAATGGGTTGGGGATTATGTATACGTTTTTAAAGAAACATGTCCATAAAATGTTTATTCAAATGTAATTACTGTATTTGTTTTCGGAGAGGAAATTCAGCAGCAAACTCAAAATGTTTTACAAATGCAGAAAATATCGTCAACGATGCCCTCCGTGTTTTTTTTATTGTTCAACGTTTCTACCATACACAACGAGATTAATTTTTTTTTTCTTACTGATCATGAAGTTATAAATCATTTTGTTCTTTGATAATCTACAGGATAGACCAAAATATAACTTGCTACTATATTTATTTCCATCAACAATGCAGAAACCTAATAGCTAATTAACATTTAAAGTTCATAAAAATCAATATCTTGTCCATCCTTCATCGTTTGCGATCACCTCCTGCAACCTATTTGGCATAGATGCAACGTGGTTGTAAATCATTTGCTGATTTCGTCGGCATAAGAAATCCCACTCTCAATGTGCGCTCCTGTCCTTGCTCCCAACTGCTAAATATATTTCCCCATACATTTAGGCTTCACTCGCACCCTTTGCTAGCACATTCCAGGAGTTAAATATCTGGTTGTTATGAAAACCATTGCCTAACAATGAGGGCATTAAGAATAGAGCAGTTATTCTGCCAAAAAACAAAGTGAAGCAAGTATCCCTAAAAAGATTTTTGTATCATTTGCATCATTACTTCGTATAATTTAATTGAAAATCTTATATTAGATGCCATGAAACTCTTTAAAGTAACTTGCCATTATCTAATTATGATGAGCAAGACAATGAATAGTGCATAAGTTATTCATTCAGGACAGGGAAGGGGTTATGCATGGACAGAAGGCACCATTACTTCTTCTAATATCTCTATATATTTATCATCAGTGAAGCTGCCGCCAACTTCAAGTTCTCCCACACCGTATAAATGCACCCAACCCTATACATAGCATGATAATATATAGTCACTGTGAGCAATTTCATATATGACTTGTTGCTCTTATCTTGTGTTGCTTGGGCGCCAGCAGTGTAGTCGTCCGTGAGTTACCAAAGTGAATGTCTTCACATCACTGAATATTACTCGAGCCCAGTGATCAAGGGTTTTATCAGCATACCGACGTGCAAAAGCCAATCTTGCTCTTTTATGGTGTTTCAAGTTTCCCCTTTTTAAACGGGATCCGATAAAACAGGTTTGCATCATGAAGATGATTCTTCACAGTGATGTGCATAGACCTCTAAATACCGCTCGTCCCTAATGGCTACTGCATTCTTAAAAGGAGACTTGATTGCAGTCAATAATTTGCCTATCATCTTCAGATGTCTTCCTAGGGCCCTAGGCCCACCGCTCTGGTATTTATCTTTGAGGTTTCCCGATTCCTGCCGCCGCCTCCACAAGCGTCTGACTATTGTCTTTGTAATGCCAAGTTCCCTTGTATTAAAACTGCACCGTTTGACAGCCTCTTCCTTTTACGCAACTATTGCCCCTCGTTGGCAAAGCCTTTCCTCTTGCGAGTTCATTCTCAATAAGGTTTTGGTTGATGTTGTTTCTTGAGGTTTACAAAACATTTTAAGGTAACCTTTTCTCTCGGGCAAAAGTTAAGAAAGGCCTTAGTTTCGGGCCCACTTTCATGGATAAATAGCTTGTTGGAAAAGAAACCATCCCCCACCCTTGTTCATAAACCCAGTCTCAGAAACTATTACCTTTCAACATAATTGGAAATGAACATATGCAAATCATAAAACCACTTATAAGTTATACTTAGTGACAGCATATAGTTTACAAACAATCTCTCTCTCGTCTTGAAAAAATGGGTTGTGGACAACGATTGTGATTTTGTAGCAATTGCATTGACATTTACTTTCAGTCAGTGTAGCGACAGTATCTATTTTTGAAATGGAAATACCGCAGTAGGTTCTAAAGATCTTGGAGTTAGAGAAAAAGTGTTAACGAAGCTATGCATGGTTTGATTAGATAGTTCACCATTCCTACCCTCCCTCTGAACAACTTCTACCTCCTTCCATTCTGCCCCCCTCCACCCCCATCACCTTTGTCAGCCTTAGAAGCACGATGATTTTACTACATAATTCCCTCCTGTAAAGAGTTTCATTTAATCCTGAGAAAAAACACTTATTAACGAAATTTTCATGTTCCTGATTGTTCACACTTATATTTTTTTATCAACGTGTTTTAGTTTTTATGAAATACGTAATAAGTACTATGTGATAACTGGTAAGGAGACGTCTGCACCAATGAGGATTGTCTACTTCATAAACAAAAGCGGCGTTGCCATTTACAATGCCTCGTGAACTGCAGGGGTAAAAGGAATCTTTTCCCTGACTGTACCAGTCAAGATATTACGTGATACAGGAGTAACCATAGTGTGGTAGTAGGTGGTGCTCACCCTCAGTTGGAAAAGTCTCACAGGAGATTCAGTTATTTTGAAGGGTATAGGAGGAGAGGAAGTAACTCCTATATGCCACTTACACCTGTCATGTGAATTGGTGACAGGGAATGTTAATTTTGCTGTAAAGGACTCACTGGCTTAGGATGGTGTACATGTTCTGTTGGGGAATGAAGTTGGTGGTGTGCCATTTATTCCTTGTCCTGTAGCGACAGACAAACTGTTGAGGATTAGTCCTACAGTAGAGTTGGAGAAGAATAACCCGCACCTGTTTCCTAGTTATATAACTACCAGAAGTATGAAGAGGACTACGACTGCAAGTGAAGAAATTGAGGATTTACACACCCAAGAAGGATCAAGTAAAGGATCTTTGAGCTTAGAAGAATTGTTCCAGGGAAGTGATGTTTCCCCTAGTGCTGACCAAGAAGAGATTTCCCATGAAGAAGACGATGATGACGAGGAGGAAGAACCTGTTGTTCCTAAAGAGACTCCAAGTAGTCAGTTCCTGAAGACAGTAGTGGAGTTAACAGATATTGAGAATTCAACCCTTGAAGTTGGTCAAGTGACAAGAGAGAAGCTAATGGACTTGCAGAAGAAGGATGCATCGTTAGCTGATTTGTCGATCAAGAAGAGATGCAACAAACTCCTACCTGATATTATCTGAAGGAAGGTTTGCTGATGAGGAAGTATAGACCTACAGATATACCAGGAGATGCTGTATGGGGCGAATATCATCAAGTTTTGATTCCATATCCATTGAGGAAGCAAGTGATAGCAGTAGCTCATGAGTCTGGACATATGAGAATCAGGAAGACTGTGGAGAAGATCATGAAATATTTTTTCTGGCCTGGACTTCACAAAGATGTTAGCAGGTTCTGTCGTGAGTATCATACCTATCAGATAGTTGGAAAACTGAATGAAACCATCAAGAAAGCCCCTCTACAACCTATACAAGTTAGAGGAAAACCCTTTAGCAAAGTGATTATAGACATGGTTGGACCGCTGCCAAAGACAAAGAAGGGAAATGAGTATTTGTTAACATTAATGTATCCTGTGACAAGATATCCAGAGGCAATTCCTGTTAGAAACATATCTGCAAAGATAGTTGCTGAAAAACTTGGAGTTTTTCTCAAAGTTTGGTATACCAGAAATAGTACAAAGTGATAGAGGAAAAAACTTTACTTCAAAGTTATTCCAGGATGTGATGAATTTGTTAGGAGTGAAACAACAGTTATCTACTGCTTATCATCCAGAAACTCAAGGTGCCTTAGAAAGGTTCCACCAAACATTGAAAAGTATGCTGACAAAGTATTGTTCTGAGTCGGGAAGAGAATGGAATGTTGGTTTACCATTAATGTCGTTTAAAGTTAGGAATGCTTATCAAGAAAGTATGGGCTGTTCACCTAATGAGATGATTTTTGGTAGAGAAGTTAGAGGACCATTGAAGGTTCTTGCAGAAAATTGGGAAGAAAATCAAGAGGAAATCCAAGGAAAGTATGTAAAAAACTTAAGGAAAATTTGAAAGTGAGTCAAGAGAAAATGAAAAGGAGATATGATGCTAAGACTAAGCTAAGAAGTTTTAGTGTTGGTCAACCAGTGTTAGTGTTCTTACCTGTCAAGAGATTTCCCCTCACCAATAAATTTCAAGGTCCTTACAAGATACTTCAGAAGTTAAGTGATAGAACTTATGTGATTGAAACACCAGAAAGGCGACGATGACAAAGAAAGATACATGTGAACCTCTTGAAACCTTATTTCTAAAAAAATAAAACTGAAACATGTGTGTTAGTGAAGAACCAGATGGTTCATTTAGGATGTGTACTGATTATAGGAAACTGAATTCCATCAGTGTGACTGACAATTATCCGTTGCCTCGTATAGGTCAGTTACTTGATAATATAGAACAAGCCAAGTTTGTTTCCAAGATAAACTTGTTGAAAGGATAATATCAAATTCCCTTAGATGAGAATGCAAAGTTGCTGTCAGCTTTTATTACTCCTTTAGGACTGTATCAGTATACTGTTCTGCCATTTGGTCTGACGATTGCACCTGCAACATTCCAATGGGTGATGGATCAACTACTAGGATTGATAGGAGTAGGTGTATACCTGGATGCCATAGTGATTTACTCTACAGCATGGGAAGAACATCTGAAGATTCTGAGGAAAGTTTTCAAGAAACTACAAGAAGCAGGACTAACAAGTCAACAGCCAACCTAGAGAAGAGTGAGTTTGGAAAGGCAACTGTTCAGTATCTTGGGTTTGAAGTTGGTAAAGGCCTTCTTGCTCCAGGAAATGCTTATGTAAAAGGTATCCATAAGGCTACTCCACCTTCTATCAGGAAACAGATACAGACATTTTTAGGCATATCTGGATTTTATCGTTGTTTCTGCCCAAATTTCTAAGCCATAGTAGCTCCCTTGACAGACTTAACTAATCCCAAAGCCAAGTTTGTTTGGATTCCAGTGTCAAGAATCCTTTGAGAAGGTAAACACCATTTTAACTTCAAGACCAGTACTTCAAGCTCCAGACTTCCACAAGAAATTTGTGATACAAGTTGATGCTTCTGACTGTGGCATTGGAGCTGTTCTGCTTCAAGAAGATGAAAATGATATCCACCATCCTGTGGGCATCATTTCTTCAAAACTGAAAAAACATCAGAAAGTATACTCGACAATCGAGAAGGAAACTTTAGCTTTAAACACAGCATTGAAAAAGTTTGAAGTGTATGTGAACAGACCTAGGAATGAAGAAATTTTAGTGTTATCTGATCACAATCCACTATATTTTATCCAGCAAATGAAAAATTATAATCGAAGACTGACCAGGTGGTCTTTGTGCTTGCAACAGTATAATTTAAGAGTGCAGCACAGTGGCAAAAACAAGGTAGGTGATTATTTATCCCGTTGCGAGTCGTTTGATTCAACACCGTGATAACCAATCTTCTTGTGGGAGGTATATTATATGCTGCTCCTTTCTTAATGCATACTTCCTCTCTTCACTGTATGAAATGTTATATAAGAGTTTTGCAACATTTTCAGATTCCTTATTTAGCTTAGAGTTATAGGATGTCTATAAATGTATGTTCAGCTTTCGCATAACATAATTTAAAAGTTAAGATACCGTAGAATGTAAAAAGAGATTAACATTGTCCGTTCCAAGCTGGAAATTGTTTCCACAATATGTCAACACCTTAGGTAAAGAGGAACTCAAAAGTCTCCGTTTTGTTTTCATAACATGTCAATTTTACTCGCTAGAGTGCGTTTTGGACGAGTAAGTCTTTGAGCATATTACGTACAGGACTGGTTTCAAATGTGTATGTCTTTGCCGAGTAATCACATGGAAGCATTGCATCATCTTTTCATAAGATCGTTCTAGAACCTTCTGTTTAAGCATATGTCATCTTTGGGGAATGATGTCTTTTATTGTTGCTTTCTTACTAAATCATAATTCCTTCTATATTATAATACTTTTATCATAAATCAGAGGTCTTTTCCTCTCTCCCTATCACGCCATACTTTATATTAAATTAATGTAAAGTAAAGATTTAATACTTACTGAATGGTCACTCATAAATTTTAGATTTTGGATTTCTTAGTGTTATTAAGTGTAAAGGAAACCGGTGGTTCCGAAGTGTGTAGTGGCTTTTCTGGTATAACCACCTATTACCATCACTTTCAGCACAGATGAGTATAACCATTAAAAGGCATAAATAAAAAAGTAGAATTAAATAACAATATAATTACAAAATAAACCACGATTCTGATTTACTGTAGCAGTATACTTAATTTGTATGCATTTCTCGGGCATAGTTGGTATCACAGAAGTCTTCCGGATAACTGACGTGGATACATAGTTGGGCTCCTGCTGTAAACTGGCGTATGTTTGTGGCGACGAGATAGTTTCAGTGTTACACTAGGGACGGTCATCAGCTGCTGTAAACATTCACGCGGTGATTCGAAGCAGCTGTCTTGAATGTCATCCAAGAGTCCAACTTACAACAAATGGGATGCAGGCTTGCATCAAGACACCAACGTCGGTATGGGGAATGGGGCACTACCTCTGTGTGACTAAAGAAACACATGATTTAGCATTTTAAAAATGAGATGCACTTAAAATGAAATCACTTAATCCAAAACAATTATCAAGTACTATTTCACAGGTGTAACTGGTAATGTCCCGGGAGCTCACTGTTGCTTAATGAAACAGAATCAGAAGAAACTAATAGTCTAAATAAAACGTCATCAAGAGGCGGCGAAGAAAGCTTCACGAGTCGGCAAGGAGGGTAAAGTAGCGAGGGTAAAGTGGCGACGGCTAGGAGAATAGAGTAGTAGGAACAAGGAAAATAGAATATTAGTAAATGCGTCGTATTCGAAATTATACATATGAGATAAAAGGGATAATTATTCAAAACAACAGTTTACAAAATAATAAATATAAGAAAGGTAATAAATAAAAATAGTTAAGATTTACGTATCTGGTTTCAGTCGCAACCAGAAGCGTTCAAGGGGCGCCTAACTACGCACCAATTTCCCAAGTGTTTGGGAAGAATTCCCTTACATTTAGTATTATTTTTCTTTTTTTGAAATATTATGAATTGTGTGGTGAAATTGTGAAACTAGCTGCAACAGAAACAATTGGTACCAAGGTAATATTATGCAAGGTTTGTTAGTTGCAACTAATAGTTACAGTTATTTGGTGAAACATTTACATATTTTACACTTTGCAAATTTTTATGTTTTGTGTTTGTTTCATTTGAAGTGATTTTTTTGTGCATTTATCCATTTTTCTTATTGAAGTGATTTTTTGTGCATTTATCCATTTTCTTATTGAAGGGTGTTTTTTTTATATATTCTATGTGATTGGTGCTTTTTACAATTTTGGTATTTTCCATATTTTTCTGTGATGTGTTTTCATTTGCATTCACAATTTAATTAACTTAATTATTTTCAATAATTAATCATTGCACATTTAATTGAATGTAACATTTGTGATTTAATTTGCATTTACTTAGAATTCTTTTCAAGTTTTATTGTTGTTTAGCACTTGTGAATTAATTTCCAAATTTTAGTTATTACCTCACACTTTTGAATTTCGATTGATTAATAAATTTTCTTGAATTTTGTGATAAATTAAATTTGATTTAATTTTACTTAATTGATTCAAGAATTAATTAAAGTTTGCTTTGTTTTCAAGTAACAGTAAATTTCCCTGATATTGTGAATTTCACTTATAAATTTTGAGTTTGATAATAAATTTTTGTATTTAAAATTTTTATAAGTGTTTTCTTTTTTACCAGTATATGGCTATATGATTTGTTTAGGTAACTGAGCTATTTTCCTTCAATTTAGTTGAAGTAAGTTAGAACCAGGGAAGTACTTAGACTTTTGAAATCAGGGAAATACTTAGACTTTTAAAGTTGTTGATGGAGTGATGCCCTTTAATTAATTTAATTACATATAAGACTACCTCACACCTGTTTTAATGAACTTAGTCTGATTTTCTGCAATAATGGTAAGTTGTTTAAGGGATCACTGTTATCTTTAGAGTATTCAGTCGTATTTTACCTGTGATGAAGGTTCAGGTGTCTGGCTGTTGTGAGGTAACAATTAATGATTGGTAAGTGTAGTAACCAGATACTTGGCACTTCATCACATTGTAAAAAAACGAAATAGTGATTAGAGGATTCTTTGGTATCAGGTTTACATTCAAAGTAGGAAATTTGTCAGAATGAGAGAAATGCATTTTTTAAAAACTGATTATCATGTAAGGAAGGAAAACTCACAAAAACTCCATTTATGTGCAGTCAGCACAGGTAAGGGAACTCTTAATATACAAGTCTCAAAGCTATTTGTTAAAATGAAGAATAATTGCCCATATCCTAAAGCTTATAGGTCACACCGTCATGGCAGAACAAAACTGATTTTTTTTAAAACCTTGACATGTCTTTTATGCAAATCTGAGTGGTAAGAGTGTATAAACTGGGATGCAATGTGTCATTTTTACATATTTTCATAGGTACCCTCATCCGCGACAGCTTTTCTGAAGTGATACATAAAACAATATGTCATCATATCTCTAGGTCTAATTATCATAGAATCATAATCTTAGTATCTAAATATATGTTTTTCAGGTGAAAGGAATCCATTGGTGAACTTTTTAGTCACCCATCACTGACCATTTTTAAGAAATTTGAGGTTTCAGTTGCAAAAACACATGTTTTATGACTTGGATATGTAATATTTCTATATTTACTTTTTCACCTTCGGTCTAAGGCAGGATATGTGTACCCCAGGTGGTATGCCAAGAGCCTGTCAGGGGGTACACTCTGCCCACAGGTTGTTAGGGTTAGGGGTCTAGCTGCCCACTTGCTGACAGGCCGGATCCCTCTACAGTAGTTCAGATGGTAAGCTTGTAATAATGGATTGTCTTTCCTTGAAATAGACAGATACTTTCCTGATGTGTCTGAAGGAAACTTAAAGCTAATTAGAGACCCTTTCCATACAGATGTTGCTTTTATTATTGATGCTAGTAAGGAAGAGTTTATTGAAGCTGTGAATGGCTCCAGTGCTTGCGATCTATTTGAGAAAAAGACTTTAGTCAGGATCTGATGTAAAATATCCAGATCATATCCAAATGTCACAGAGGAGCCTCTCCGTTCTCAGTTGCTGTTCCCATCAACGTAGTATCTGTGTGGAACTGGGTTTTCCAGCTTACTTGTCATAAAATCAAAACTAAGGTCTCGAATGAATGTGGAAGCTGCCCTTCGATGTGATTTAGCAAAAACTGCTCCCTGGCTGACTAGGGTAGTTGATGAAAAACAGTTTCAGCAATCTCATTACCTCCCTTTGCTACTGATGTAATAATAATGTATTTTGTTTTTGCAGCTCAGTACCATAACCTTGGAAATTTGCTGCATAGAAACAGGTAAATAATTTTAAAAATATATATTTCTTTATTTTGGAATTCTTTGTGTTTAGAATAATACTGGTTATGTCAGGAGAATTATGTACTTACTTCCCTTCAGCACAGTACTTGCAAATATACACAATGGAATTTTGTTTTGCATTGTTTTGCTTTCTTTATACAAAGTGGAGGGGGATCATTACTGACAATAAAAATACCCAAAAGGGTAAGTGGTGAAAGAAAGGTTGAAAACCCCTGGTCTACGGGACAGAAAATTTATGCCTAATATTAAATCATGTAATTCAAAATTGTCCGATTTCATTTAAATTTCTTTCCAAGTGCTAGAAGAGGATTGAGAGTGTGAAGTATGTCAGATAGTGACAGGACTGATTATATGTCTGGCGGAACCTCCAAGAAACGCAGCGGGACTAGTGGTATTACATCAAAATGCCTGAGTCCAGTGTGTTTCATTTATATGCTGGGATTGAAAACAGACAAGTATGGTGAAATTAAACTACTCTCTTCCAAAGAAGATGCAGAGGAAACATATGCAAAACTACAGGAAATAGAGAGTAGGAGACTTGTTGAGCCATTAACTTCAACATACAGAATGACAGATATCTGTAATCAAATCCTTGACAAGTTATCGTCTCATCATGATTAACACAGAGTATGCTATAAGACGCTTGCAATGAATTTGAATCGCCTTGCTCAGAAAACAGATGGAGAGCGTGTCCCATCTAGTGCCAAGAGAACATCTGGAGTCTGTTTAATCTTCACACCTGATTGTATATTCTGTAACTCTGATAAACGCAAGAAGATAAAAGTAAAAGGATGTTGGACTACTGAAGGTCTTTGTCAATTTGAATTTGGAGGATGGCATATCTAGAACAACAAGCTGAGTTGAGGAATGATGACCATCTACTCACCAGGATTGGAGGCAAAGATCTGTTTGCATGTGAAGCAAAGTATCATCGATCTTGTAGAAAATTGTACCATGTTCAATATCCAAAAAATTGGCGAAGTGACAATGAAGAACAGAGAAACAGATAGCTGGCATGGGAAGAGGCTCACAGATTTGCTTTCAACAAAGTCTGTGAGGTCATAGAACAAGAGTGTTGAAACTTTGTGACCTAAAGGAACTGTACTTATCACACTTGGAAGAAACAGAGTTTCCCAATCCAGAATACAGAGCCACAAAGCTTAAAGAGAAACTCCAGAATCATCGAATTAGACGAGGCTGTGGTGAAGAGTTTGTCATACAAGGTGACAAGACTAAACGACCTGTAGATTGGTAGGCCTTCCTGAGCATTGATTCTATCCAACAGCAGTTCATTCAGGTAATACTTTTTATGAAGCAGCTATTACATCACTATGATTACGATAGTAATATTTGAATTTGACATGACAATTAACATGAACAATTGCATGTAATAAAACATCATCTTTCTGTTACTCAACAAGCTCTGGAGCCAGGATGCGTACGCTCATAGACTATGCGGCAGAGAAGTTACTGTAGTGTGTGATGGACATGCCTACCTGCTGAAGACGGAGGATGGCTACACGATCATCAAAACAGAGTTGCCTTTACTGCAGTCGTCCATAGAGGAAACAGATTCTAGGTATTGAGTATTGATCTTTGGCACTTATAGATACTTGCATTTATGTTACCTATAGATACATTAATAACTACACACACAGCATATTCAAAGTATCTCTTTAACTTTTCAGGATCATCTTATACTGCATGCATGGCAAGAGGGGTGGTTATCACACAGTTAGAGTCAAGAGCCTGGACAGTGATGTCTTCTTCCTGCTGTTGTACTAAGCATCGAAGATGGAAGATATCAGTATTTTGTTTGACACTAGCATGGGAAACAAGAGAAGGCTGATGTTTGTATCTGAACTGTCTAGGGACATTTCTGACTTACATAAAGAAGCATTGTTGTCACTACATGCATTAACAGGGTGTGATTCAACTAGCTGCTTTAAAGGGATCAGAAAGCTGAACCCACTGAAAGTCCTTCAAAAGATGGTCCACTTTGAAGAGTCCCTTTCCAGATTAGGTGACTCCTGGAATGTGCCATCATATTTGGTTGATGAGCTAGGTGCTTTCACCCGTGCTCTCTGTGGTAGACCAGGCATCAAACATGTTGATGAACTTCGCTACCTGCAACTGAACGATTATGGCTGCAAAGAACTTGACAAACCTCAGAACATGGACATGAGCAAGGTACTGCCATGTCACAAAAACCTGAAGCAACATATAAGGCATGTTAATTACCAGGTGGTTGGTTATATGGAAGCGATCTCATGTTCCCAAACCTGATGTTCTGTTGCCAATGAGAGTCATGGTTGGGCTCTTGTTGATGGGAAGCTTGTTGATGGGATGGGAAGCCATTGTGGTTTGATGGTAGTGCTATACCTAAAGAATTGATCAACATCCAGGGCCAGCCACGTGACAACAATGATGATGACGATGATGAGGAGGACAACGATGATGATGATGAGGAGGACAACGATGATGATGATGATGAGGGTTAGGAAGATGATGTTTTCTCACAATACATATTATGTGATGAATGATGGGTGTTAAATTGGTGCATGAGTTTTTGCAACTGAAACCTCAAATTTATTAAAAATGGTCAGTGATGGGTGACTAATAAGTTCACCAATGGATTCCATGACCTGAAAAACATACATTTAGATACTAAGATTATGATTCTATGATAATTAGAACCAGAGATATGATGACATTCATCATTTTATGTATCACTTCAGAACAGCTGTCACAGATGTGGGTACCTATGAAAATACGTAAAAATGACACGTTGCATCCCAGTTAATACACTGTTACCACTCAGATTTCCATAATAGAACATGTCAAGGATTTTAAAAAGTATGTTTTGTTTTGCCATGGGGTGGGTGCATGGTGACCCCTCTTGGCTGGTGGCCTATGATTTTGAGCAGTAACGGAAATAAAACAGAAACCTGATATCATCGTCGGACGTTTTAGTTTTGCGGGCATGAGGCTCCAGGGGCCAGGGAGGCTCTAAACAAATTCCTGCATTTTCTCTTGATAGTTCGAAGGCCACTTTTATTTCTTTTTAATAATAATATTTATTAGTACACAAGCACACAGTTTCGGGTGGATCCAGTTGAATTCCTTCTTTCCATAAGCTCATGTCAGTTAGTGGAAGTTTCTTCAATGGTGGTGACCTTCTCTAGGTTTGGAGAAAATGGGTACAAGCATCATTCATTGTTGAACAATTTTCTTGCTCATAGAGGGAGAGGACAAAGCGGTCTGCAGTGTTTTTTTAGCAGAACGTGGGTAACACCAGTCTGTTCAAGCACCTCACCAAGGCTTGGCATGTCTATTTCCTGGAACCTGAGCGCAGAAATCGTTCCTTTTCCAAAGGGCTATGGCACTGTATTGCAGCCTAATAAAGCATGAACAACCAAAAACTGACTGCATTTTCTTGATGTCCAATACAAATCGATAATGTCTGCTTCAGCATGGGTGACCATGCTTGTTGACAAGGTTGATACTACATAGAAGTTTGTAGCCACACAGGATGTTATTCAGCAAAGCCTTGTTTGTGGCACAGCATGGAAGGGGGTGTTTCTGCTATGTCAAACTTCTTTATTCTTCCTCTTCTTGTCTCTTCGAGGTCCTTCGGACTACAGGCTTCATTGCCATGCTTATCAAACAGAACAAATTTTTGGAACAAAGGGGATACTAGGCAAGTTGAGTGCCAAAGCTTTCAGCATAGTCCTTTGCAGTCACAGCCTCTGACTATACAATGAAGAACAGCAGCTGTCTAACGCCAACAAAGATAATGGCTGTAAGTGGTGGAGTTGACAAGCATAAACTTTGCATCCTTTCACGAGCAGCATACTCACTATTAAGGGCTGGTGGGACTAGACTAAGTTCAAACTGTAAGATGTCAGGCACTTCCATGCTGCGTTGCTGGTCCACATCAAACAGCTGAATGAATAGTTTCAACATCATAGGGTGCTTTTCTTTCACACTTACGGCCTTTTTCTGTACCTTCATCGACTGGATCAGCATGAGAAAATTCCTTGCTCTGCTTACTCCCAGTACCCAAGGATTCATGTATGTTAATTGTGCTCAGTGCTACTTGACATTTCTTGACACTACACTGACTTTGATGCTGCTCATTGAAGGGGTGTATTCTCATCTAATTCTCTCTTTCCTTCTCCTTCCTTCTTGTGCTCATCCTTGTCATGTTCTTCACCATGATGCCTCTCTTCGTCATCTTCATGGTAAATATCCTCTATGACAATGCTAAGGTTGGTGTATACACTGAAACTACTGACCCGTACAGCCACCTGCTAAGGGTGTGTTGTAATTCCCTTTGCTTTCAGCAATGATCTGTACTGCCACTGTCTTGACTCTTTGTAATTCACCCTTGACATTACATGGATTGAACTAGCATTTTCTGTCTTCAGCAGACATATGTACTTTTAGTAAAACTACAATACCTATATTCTGATAGGCTTCCTCCTCATCATCTAAAGACAGAAAGACAGTGTTAATAAAAACAAAAGAATGACAGTAAGAAGCAACGGGTTTCCTGTCCATAGTCATAATTTGAAACATCTAGTCAATCAATTTAACAATATTAATTCGCCTTCACCATGTAGTGAAATCTGCTATAAGGAAAAAATTAAATCTCAGTTTATTTTTATTCTTTTTTTTTTTTTTAGCTCTTGATATGGTTGTATAAACTTTTTCATTGCAATTAAAACTTCAATGGAATAATTTATTTGAAAGTATTAAGTATCTTATTTATTTGAGAGTATTAAGTATCAGTTTATTAGTTTTAGTAATATGTCTTCGTGGAAGGATTTGACCGAGGAAATCAATAAACCAATGAACGATCAGAAGCAATCAAGTAAAGAAGTATAAGACAAAGGGAAGAATATCAAGGTTTTTTATGTTTTAAATGTTAAATAACCCATCTTACTACTTGTAAACTGAAAGCTGGAAACCATGATCAGATCAGACATCAGAGCCCTAGTTCCTGGAAGCACGTGCTGTTGTACGAGCACTATTTCATCTCCACTTCATGGGAAGGACATCCGTGTTGCCCGGGTTGCAGATTTTTAACTGTGTGATTGATGCAACCTGTTCACTTAATGAACTCTAGTCCTGGTGTCAAGTATCTACTACTAGCAAGCAGATTTTCCAGTTATGTACTGATCGAGCTTGTTTCTTGCGTGTGAAACATTCCAAAGTCCCACACCCAAGCTCACAGCGTAGACCCAGGACTATTGGTCCGGGTCTCCAGTTAATTTCGACTTGTCATGAGTGAGAAATTAAGGCGATTTATAGAAAAGAACACCAATAACGTAAAGGCTATGAAAATACTTGCTACTACATTAAATAATTCAGTACCCATGGATTGATTTGATTTACTCTTGACATTTCACTCCCTACTTGTCTGGTCTCAATAAAATGAATTACAGTCCATACGTAGGAATCTTTAGACACGTTCATACTCTGGTGAGGATATTTTCTTATCTGAATGATTTAGTGTTATTCCCTAAAATAAAAAATCATTCCTACTGAATGTTTGTAGCATTGACTTTATGAACTCAAAGCAAATGAAATGAGGGAAACTAAATGCGTTCTTACATCATTCTGGCTTCCTGCTGTTTATATTATAATAAAAAGATTTCACAGCTTTACTGTAGCTAGTATCAAGCACATGAGTTGGACAACACAAGCCTCTACTTATTTTTTGAAAGCTCTGTAGTTGTTATGGAATTTGGGACAACGTGCAATGCTTGCAGGAACGTTGAAAATAATACAGAGTTTTCTTATTAAAAGGGTGTCTTAGCAGCATACGTAATCTATAATTATTTGTCATTTTTTCTACAAATACAAAATTTACAATTAAACTGGTCATGCCTGATGACAATGCTCGAAGAAGGGTTTTTATTTATTTTTTTTCCTGCTTCCAGAGTGAAGATATTTATATCTGCGTGTTTAGGTTTAAACAAAACGTCATCTACGTACGGAGCCATGGTATGAGTGTTGGAATAATCTGAGCAAAAGAAATCTCCGAATTTTCAGAGAGATGGCGATAGAGAGCTACATATTGCCATACTAAATCTTTGCTCATCAAATTTTTCAATAGAAATTAACTGACTCTCACAAATACATGATTTAATTCATTCCAACATCTGCCTGACTGTCAGTGATGAATCCAATCCCGCAAATTAATTTTTGAGTACTTCTAATACGGATTCAGTTCGATTTGTAAATAAAGAACAAGCATCAGATCAGTTTAATTTTTCCATTTGGTCTACTTAATGAACTAATGGGTGCTTGATATGTTCATAACAACGCCAAAACCGTAGTTCGCGGGATTTTTGGAAGTTTATGGGAAGCAAAGCCTGCAGAGGTAATTATAGGCTTCAAATGAGTAGTTTCTTTATTTATGGGTTTTAACTCAGCAGCGATGGAATATTGGTGGAAAACTGAGTAAGAAGGTCTTTATTTATTATTTCCCAAAAGTCCTTCGACGTTATTGATGAATGACTTGATTACATCAGTGAGGAGGTTCTCATTCAATGCAAGCACTACAGTCACAAACTAAATCTTCCATTTTTAAAAATAAAGTAAGTTATCCATTTTTACCACGGGATTTGATTGATCGGCCTCAGCGATGTGGAGATTTAGCATTTCTCTGTTCAGTCGCGGCATTCCTGAGCTTAATCTTATTTATGAAACTTTGGTGACGAATAAGCAAGACCTTTCACAACACGAAGGTGTGTTGGAGGGTCAGTGGAGATTTGAAAGGAAAAGGGATGGCGCTACAGGCAAAGGATATTAAAATTGGGTATTTTGTGAGTGACTGTGCTCACATTATGTAAAAAGAAAGAAAACAAACAGGTTTACCAAAACCAAGGTTTTAGTCTGATTTTAGTGATCACATGAAGAGCGTGAAATAAGTGCTCTATGCAGCCACTTCTGAATCTTATAGTAAATGAGCTCCGGAATTGTACAAAAATGATATGAGAACACTTTGATGACGTATTCAAGCCCAGAGTCACCAATATTACTAATAAAAGAACTGATCATACTCGGTAGGAGGAGTATTACTCGGTATAATAATGATCGAACACTGTAGACAAGTATAGACCACATATTTACAAACATACCTGTATGAACAATGATTTGCAAATAGTATTAAATATAATATTTTTCCAAGTAGTAGATGTGGATTGGAAATAGCTACCTACTACATTTTCTATTAGTATCCAGTAGACACGGCTGAAGAAAAAGTTGTGTTGGCATCAACAATGCAAACAGGGTGGGAATCATTGATTTTGTTATCATTATTAACTTGGAAAACTGGCTCTACTTTATATAAAAACACACTGTCCTCTGTGTAGGGCTTCAATAAGCAAGGAAGTTGTGCATAGTCACTCAACAGACCTTCCCGCCATTGAGTGATGATGCAGAAACCAGTCCTTGAAAAACAGCAGTAAGCGAAAGGATGGCATCTATATAATTTGTTGCTGTACTTCCCTGTACCAACCTCAGAAAAGCGCTCCAACAACTTACTGTTGTTGGTTTGACACCATGTGATCTAGCAGGTATTAGGTCAGTGCTGGAGTCTAACCATTCAAGGACCATCAATACCTTGGCCCAAAAGTTATGGTGGATTGTATACATGATTCATGCATTTTATGCATATTCAAGGTCATAGTTTTGATTCTAGGTACTCAATTAAGAAATAGGTTTTCTGGAAACAACTGGAAATGTGATGGCAGGATTTGGGTCTATCAGATGGTATACTGACCATCAAACAGGCTATTACAACTTTGTAAGGACATGTATCTAAGTCCAAAAAAGGGTGAATTCTAGTTCACCTTAATTGCCACCCGAATGACTTCCACATATAACAAATTCTGACTGCTGCCACAATTGTTAAGTCTGTCTGCAGGTACAGGCTTGGGTAAACAACAACATGGAGCCAACAAAATGGGGCTGAATGCTTCATAAGACTGGAATGATGTTCTGGAATCTTATAAAAAGGGAGCAGGCGGCTTTACTTACTTATTTGGCTAATGTCATCAGATGTGGCTGCAGTGGAAAATGTGACAAAAATATCTGCCCGTATAGGAAAATAAACCACATTGTATATTGTCATGGCGTCAGTGCAAAGGTACCAATAAAGAGATCTGTAGTGATGAAGGACATCTTTAACCAAATAGTATTGTTTGAATGATAATTACCCTTGCAGTATTGCTTCTCCCGTATAATATGCAGCTAAACTTTTCTAATGTTGCGAGTTCATCGCGTTTTGCTTTTGGTTTCAATATTTTGACAATTACAAAATAAATTATTTTAAAATAACATCTCTACCATGCATATATATATATATATATATATATATATATATATCTATATATATATATATATATATATATATATATATATCCATTTCATTCTCATGTCATCTTCATTTAAATGTGAAATAGCCTCCTCCTCCACCATTAAGACTGAGTGCAAATATTCGTATTGTTCACAAACTTCGTCCCCAGTTGTGCACGGCTTCTCATCCGCTGTCATGTCTCCGCTCATTTCCATGCTACCGCGTTTCATAGTAGTACTATAAATTACCGCCGCTTCCCCGAACCCCGGCCCCGCCCCTTTCCCCAAACACCCCGCTTTCACTTTCCTCAGCTCCCACGAGTAAACTCCATCGTCGCCACAGAATGACGTTGATGTTGATTATCAGTCAACAGTTTCTTATGTATTACAGTGATGAGTTACAGTATGTTGGCTCTTATTACACCCAATGTATATCGGATTGGTGCGTAGATATTGGTGGGTCCAGTGTCAGAATGCTTATTCTTTGGGTTATAGAAAGTTCCGGTACATGCTCCAAGGTGTTTCCTTATTTTCCTGCAGTCAGAATAACCACGAAGGACAACGGTCAAACGTTTTGCCAAAGAATTACATTACTCAGTCACAGTTCACGATGATACAAAGCTATTGATATCAGCAAGAATAATTTAAAAACACTTGAGCGATGGCAAACTTTCAGCCCCTCTGCCTCTGTGACCCTCTCTTCTCTCGTAAATGTGCACAATGTATGGCGGGGAAATGCTCAGTTCAGGAAATCCAGTGTCAACCCATGACGACGACGGAACTCATAATGATCTGGGAAATCACTATGGCTGTCAAGGAGAGAGAGAGAGAGAGAGAGAGAGAGAGAGAGAGAGAGAGAGAGAGAGTTTGAGTTTAGTATTGTAGAGGTGCATGTGTCACAAAGTCTCACTTCGTGGGAATTTGAATGAATGGAAGGGTGACTCCCTGGAATGCTTTGCTGATATGGTCTACTATTCGTACTGCCAGGTGTTTCGGCTGAAAATGTGGCAGAAGCCATCAATCCAAGATGGCTGCCACTATGAAGATACTCTTTGATTTTCATCTATAACTCGTTTTAGAGTTAACTTAGGAAAAAATGTCATCAATAATGATTTGTTTAATATATATATGAAAATAGTATAGGAGCTTTAATTTCATAAATCTTACAGTTTGCAGGCTATAACCAATTTTTTAGAATTTGTCACCGTATATGTCCTATTTCTCATTGCATTTCGATTAGTAACTGACTTCAAAGTTTTTATATGAAAAATGTGATTGAAAAATAATTTATTCTGTGTGTAATAAAGAACATAATACACAAAGATCCAATTTTGTCTATAATTATCTCCTGCAGTGTTGCCAGATAGAGCTACACTCAGCGGATAAGACAATACTAGTCTCCTGTCATTCTGATACAAGAGGATGTAATTTGGATGATGACAACAGCCCCACCATTGACCAGGAATTCAAATGACACAAAAGAGGTGTTCATGAATACAAGGTCTGTTGAACTACATGAACCCAAAAGTGATGATGAAGTCAAATCAACTTAAATAATCAAAACTGTTCCAACTTAGTCGGCTTATAACTCAGTTATGAATATGGTAAAAAAAGAAACTGGAGTTTGTGTGTTACCTCTTATAGAAACAAGCCTAACAAACACAAGCATACAGCTCACTTTCATGAAAAAAAACTAGGAAAAATGACATCGCATGTGACTTCTGAGGCCAAAACAGTTGTTTCGTTGGATCTAGGATTATACAAACCTGCTAACGCTAACTGTGACAAACAATATGTGGACAATTTAACATTATGGAAAAAAAAAATTAATGAAGAAAGCAATTTGAATGTGCATCACAGTTCAAACACTTCTTTTCTCATGTATTTGAAAACTAATCTCACTGAAAATATTCACAGCAAATAATCGTTTTCCAACTAGAGAACAAATTGAAAACTTGTTTTCGCACAATGATATGAGATTGTCCTTTGATGTTCATTTCAACTGACCAAGAAATCCTTTCCTTACTATGACCAGAAAATAGTTTGTTCTCATGTGATTCCTGCATTTTTCTGTTTTCTCTTATTCCTCGTGTAATGAAAAAACACCCGTTTCAATTTGTAATATATCCGGGAAAAAAACTATAAGCATGGAACACATAAATAATTGCAATTTTTGGGAACTGTAAGTACTTGTATAAGAATTACACGAGACCAGTATTGTCTTATCCGCTGATTTTAGCCTTGTCTGGCAACACTGCAGGAGATAATTATAGAAAAAAATGGAACTTTGTTTGCTATGTCCTTCATTATACAGTGAAAAAATTATTTTTCAATCACATTTTTCATATGGCAACTTTGAAGTCATGCAGTTACTAATCGAAACGCAATGAGAAGTAGGACGTATACGGTGACAAATTCAAAATATTTGGCTACAGCTCGCAAACTATAGGATTTATGAAATTAAATCTCTCATACTTTTATGTTTGTTCTTTATATTAAGTAAATCATTGTTGATGAAATTTTTTCATAGGTTAACTCTAAAGCGAGTTACAGATGAAAATAAGGGTATCTACATAGTGGCGGCCATCTTGGATTGATGACGTCATACAGGGCTTTGCCACATTTCAGCCAAAACACCTGGTACTGGTAGTACGTTACAGGAGACCATATCAGCAATGTATTCCAGGTAGTTACTCCTTCCCTTCATTCAAAATCCCACGAGAGAGAGAGAGAGAGAGAGAGAGAGAGAGAGAGAGAACGAACCATTTTATGAAGATGGCAGCGGCTAAGTAATTAGACTCCGGCATTCAGATATTTAAATCACGACGAGAAACTACCAGAAAATATTGTCAACTTTGCGTAAAACGATAAGAGAAAATTCCGGACAATTATCAGAAAAGATCTGCAATTGTAAGACTACAGCGAATCGCACGTGTAATATTTCACCAGGATAAAAATCAGGGTTAGAGTAATTGTAATTTAATTGAAATGTAGTCAATTACAGAATTTCGTGTAATTGTGATTATGATTGAAAATGAAATTATAGTAAGTCATCTTTGAGAGTAATTGTAATTCATTTTTGCAAGTGTAATTACTCCAACCCTGCTAACAATGATCCCCTTGACCGCCAGCGTTCTCTGTGTTACAGTTACTTTGCAAGACAGACAGACAGACCCACGGTTTATTTCGGCTCATTCATTCATTACATGAGGAGGTGAACCGGCGACGCCTTGGCCTCATCCACGCTTGCTCGGGCCTCGGGCCTCGCGCCTCGGGCTGGCTGGCAAGTCCGCCCAGTCCAGCGTTGGAGACCGTATCTGTTCATCCAGCGGTTACAAGGTTGCGTTAAAGACACGCAAGTTGCGGTCTGGTTGTTTTGTGCAAAACCATTAGGCTACATTCAAACTTCTCGCAAACCTTTCGACAGATATAGTATGCGTATGTGTTCCATTCCGATGACGAATATGGTATAGTACCTACTGCATGAACCATACGGTCTGCCGACGTGTGTCCTAATAGAAATTGGGGGTTTTGCCAATGACCTGTCTGTCTCCATCTACGTAATAAATCCAAGTACGCGCAGAATATACTTAAGACCAGTGACGCTTATAGATATTTAGTTCAGGAAGAAATTGCTGATTAGAAAGGCCTGTCGCATGAAAGTCTCAGACGGATTCATTAAAGGCTGTACTACCTCCTACTCTACAGTAGAAGGCTTCCTATGAGACGAAAGACAACTCGGATAGATGTTAATATGTATGTCAACAGGGCTTCACCACATACTAGCAGCACCCTTATATAGCAATCCGAAATGCTATTATATAGCACAGCGCCATATGAATACAGTCAGTTTGTATTCAATCTATGTAGGTCAGGTGGAACTTAAAAGAAGTCCAAACGAGCAATTTCATGCTAACGACATAGCAGGCAGATATGGTTTTATGAGTTCATGGATATTGACACTGCAATGAATGTAAATGGCAGTAAAAGAGGCAGACATTATCCTGCACTTTAGCAACAGTTGTGAGCTGCAATCTCTTACATTTGTCTTACTTAACCTCCCATCATATTCGGTTTCTTCCATCTGATTTTCCACCCTCTCTATCAGTTGTTTCATAAGGCAACTGCGAGGGTTTCCTCCTGTTACACCTTTCAAACCCTCTTGTCAATTTCCCTTTCAGCGCTGAATGACCTCATAGGTCCCAGCAGTTGGCCTTCTGCCTAAATTCTGTTCTATCTGATGAACAACCGCTGTGTCACAGTAATGGGAAAAACCAGAGAGCTCGCACTATAATACAAGGAGGAGGAGGAGGCCATAGAACTGCAAGGAAACAATTCCATCCACAAAATAACAGCACTTCACCTTTATGAAAAAGCTTAAGCAACCCAGCAGAGCTATCCCGTAGGCGTTATCTTAATTGCCGAAAGAAAATTTAATTTGTGTACCTGGGTATACTTTGGAGTATACAATTGAATGGCTTCCATAGCACTTCTCAAGTCACTTAATTAATATTTATTTCAAATCGCACTGATGGTTAATCTTGTTGCCCATAATTCTGGTAAACGAGGACCATTTGTCTATTCTGTGGGTCAGATTGGCTACGAGTTTCAGGCCTGACGAATATTTCGACCCATCAGGGTTTTTTGCATAACTCTGTTGATGACGAATTCTGAGAATTGCTATTTTCCTCCATAGATTTTATGGGCGTTCATACCGGCCAACACACATATCATACTTTTAACAATTGAAGTCTAATTCTGTCAAGCCAGTTGAAACTGAAAGAAATTTTGTGATTGCAGTTCAGTGAGGAAGAATAAGGCGAGGCCAAACCCAAAGAGGAACAGGAGGAAGTGTTACGGAAATTTCCATGACGGGATTGGAAGTGGGAATTGGTTTTTATTGTTTGTTTGTTTGTGTGGTGCTTTTACGTTGTATGGAACCAGTGGTTATTCAGCAACAGGACCAACGGCGCTACGTGACTTCCGAACCACGTCTAGAGTGAACTTCTATCACCAGAAATACACTTCCCTCACATCTCAATGTAATGCCGGAGAATCGAACTCGAGGCCACCAAGGTGGCTTGGGAATTGGTTATCTCCAATACACACACACACACACACACACACACACATATATATATATATATATATATATATATATATATTTATATATATATATATATATATATGACCCGATCTCGGTCATTTGTGGGTTCGGGTCTTCGGGATACGAAGGAAAAACAGGAGAGAGATAAGTTTGCCTGCATGCAATAAAGGACATGCAAAAATAATAATCGAGGAAACATTTTAACATAGGTGTATTCTTCTGAGCTACACAGGTGGCCTTTACTTGTAATTATAACGTTACTATGCTAGTGCACAACCGGGTGGCAGGTTAAACTGCTATTGACACTCATGGCGATACACGTCTTTGTGTGGCGGCCAATGGCGATGGGACTGCGGGGGGCACCGGGCACTCGTCTCGACCCAGTCTGTGCTGTATGGGACCCGCAGCCCGCTAACGAACTAATCTGACCAAAGGTCACTGGTGTGGCCTGTTTCAAATGCCCTTTTCACACGGCATCGTTATGCAAGAAGCTGATTAGTTATTTTGGCTCCTAAAACACAACGGCCAATCAAGAAGGGATACAGAGATGCGTGGCACTCTTTTGAACTGCCCAAGCCACGCCAACTTGTAACGTCTTTGATGGTTGACTTGCTCTGTCGCATATACACACAGTATCACTTATAATGGTTTCACGGGACTTCAGAATATCACGGAGAAGGCATATTCAAAATTGTATTGAATCAGCTCTTCACTCCCTCCCCAGTTCTTGCGTCCCGCAAGACATACATCGGTCTGTTGATTTACGCATTGCTGTTTTCTTTGAGTGCCACAACGTCCAGTTTGTGCAAAATTTAAAACTATTAGGGTAGGGTCATTTGGCATGTTACAACACAAGTTACAACAAATGAATTTCACGCCTCACAATGTGTCATACAGAAAAATAAATTTAGGTTTACAATCAATATCAATAAAAAAATGGAAATAGTCACAGCTCCAGCTTGAAAAAGCTAAATTCATAAACAAAAATTCACAGAACATGAGTCAACAATGAAACGTTACTCATAAGAAATTTGGTAAAGGTATAAGAAAACTTACTGAGCTCCTTCTGCAACACAACAAAAAGAAGAAAATAAAAAACAAAATTTCAAAGATTACGCACAAAAAAATCTTATTTTTTCATAATAATCTCATATTCCTATATCATCGATGGAAGATCATAAATTTCTGACAAAGCATTAACAGCATTGACAACGATATGAAATTTTGGGCACAGTTTAATTGGCATCAATAGAAATAAAAAAATAGATGCATTGCAATAACATGCGTTTAATATGACTTGAAATGCAACAAAAAATAATAATGCAACAAAAATAACACAATCATGAATACAAAGACTCACTCACTATATGCTAGGAACTGTAACATAAGGTTAGAAAAATTAGACATCAATAACTCAGCAATAACTGACATGAAATAAAAGTGCATAAACATGTTTTTATGATATTCTCAGTTCACTTTGTGATGGACACATTTATTCATGACTAACGCTGGTATGCTATGCAAGGCACCTACACGCACTTACAAATTACGTGGATGGTTTGCTTTATCGAAGAGGGAGGAATGGCGGCACAACAAGTTACTCTTTTTTTCTTTCTTTTATGAATAATTTATCTCATGCATGTTCAGAAAACTGTGACTAGTCAGTCAACTTCCTTACACACTAGCAAACCCACACACTCAACACATGCACACTCCCAGGGCACTCGCTCAACACATTCACACAACAGCTGACTCACTTGCCTCTGTTTTCTGTGCGACTCACCCATAGATGTAACTGAATCATTCAACTGTATGCGTTGCAGTTCCTCTCTCTCTTTGGCTCGTGCCTTACAGTACTCTTGGGAAGAGCGTCGGCTACTCTTATTACTTGTTTTTTTTTTCTTTTTTGATACGATCAATCCCCACAATGTCAAACTCTACAGGTTGCTCGATCCTACGATCTTGTTGAGAAATTAACATTCTTAAGGACATTTAGGTATCAGGGGAAAAATGCAATTTGTTCTCCCTTGATCTTGTTGAGAAATTAACATTCTTAAGGACATTTATATATCAAGGGAAAAATACAATTTGTTCTCACTTCTCTTTCCGAATGAAAATCTGACTACTCTTTCAACAAATATATCAGTCTCGCTACTTCACTCAAACAATCTCTTTAATGCATTTACGTTAATAATTCTGTCTTTAAATCTAGATTACAACTCTTCGATGGGGACAAATGGGATGCATTGTCGTTCGTGATACTTGAAATGTGATCAGAACACGGCCTAAGAGAACCATCTTTTCTCTCTCTCTCTCTTATTTTTTTTATACATATTTTTTCTAATGTTACTTTCTACAAATTCCCTATCTGCATTTCCCTAACAGAACATGCTATTGATTACGCTACTAAAGGCTACACAACTCGTTCATTGTGCTCGAACTATTACTATCAGTGACAATTTTTAGCAACTATGACAGCGGGTAGGGAGACGGGCTTCTAGGCGGGGCGAGGTCTCCCACCTTCGGGGGTGTGAAGGGTACCCGCTCATCACATCCCCGTCCCAAGACACTATCCTGTACTGTCCCTCTCTGTCTCTGCTATACGGTTCCCATTTTCTATGCAATATGCTCACAGGTCAGCAGCTCTGTCAGTGCCAGCAGCGGTGCTGATGGTTCGTTACTGACGCTACTAGTTTTCTTGTATCTTCTTCACATCGTGCCTGGATTCTCTCACTGGTTGCTGGCTGTCATCTGATGTCTATCAGCTATTCCTAATTCTAACATCGTGTCATCCTATCCATACCTTAGGCAGGTATCCCTCTACTCTTCAATAGGTCGCAACATTTTCTCAGCGAAACTGCATTTACAGTCCCAGATATAAGCAAATATGAGCAGGAGCAGCAACTAAGTTGTTTACCTTATGGCTTCTTCTTTTTCTCCTTAATAAATAATAAATTAATAGAGTAAAATAACAGACCAACTGCACCTAGAATACCATTCTTTGCTAGTGTCCCATTTATCAGTGATACTTTTTTTACTCAAACGTTCAATACGTGAACATTTTCCGACCATAAAATGCCATTTAATCTTAAGAAACCCATTAACTATAGGGTCTTTATTTAGATACGAAGAAAAACTAAGCCCTCTTTTGACTTCCAATGCGGTCTATTCATTTTGTAATCCCAAATGTAGTTGGGAAATTATGTTGGAGCCTCACATAGGCTTCTTAAGTCCGCTTTGATTGCTTCAGTGGAGTGACTTATTGAACTGCTGTCCGGTTGCGTTCTCCAGAATTCTCGAACATTCGAGAACATTCAAAGAAATTTAAATTTAATATTGAATATAAACATTTTAGAATCTTTACACGGGCTTCTTCCCCTCAACAGTTTGCTGTCCTCGAATCGCTATAAAAACAATAGTTCCAAAATTAAACAACCAAACTACCACTACCCCCTCTTTACCTGGCATAACTGTATTTACTTGGGACCTTTCCTTCTTCTGGTCACAGTCTTCTTACCTTCCTCTTGAAATGGTAATTGTCTTAGCATTTTAGATTTCTTTTTTATTTGTGGATTTTACATATATGTTGGATATGAAAATGAGTCTTTTTTGTCTTTATATTATGTTTTATGTTTGCTTATCTTCTTACAGTCGATTAACAAATCCTTGCTAAATACCAGAAAACGTCTCCCTTGCTTTTTTTTTGAATACACACACACACACACACACACACACACACACACATATATATATATATATATATATATATATATATAGATATATATATATATACATATCTCTATATGTATATATATATATATATATATATATATATATATACATATATAGATATGTATATATATAGATATCTATATATATATATATATATATATATATATATATGCATGTATATATATATATATATATATATATATATATATATATATATATACATATATATATATATATATATAGATATATATATCTATATATATATATATGTATATATATATATATATATATATATATATATATATATATATATATATATATATATATATATATATACATATATATATATATATATCATTCGAGCTACAAATGTCCTTTAATATCTAATTCGCTCTACCTCGGAATTGATATATTTTCATATATGTACCGAGGGGGAATGGGAATTTTTTAGTTGATAATAATTTCATACCCCCATGGGATCGAACCACCGTCCAGTTGGACGGGGAACGAAATCAGGATCGGACAGTGACGCTACCGAAACAGCTTTCAAGAGATCGTCACTGTCCGATCCTGATTTCGTTCCCCGTCCAAATGGAGAAACGAAATCAGGATCGGACAGTGGACGCTACCGAAACAGCTTTCAAGAGAGCGTCCACTATCCGATCCTGATTTTCGTTCCCCGTCCAACTGGACGGTGGTTTCGATCCCATGGGGGGTACGAAATTATTATCAAAACTAAAAAATTCCCCCTCGGTACATATATGAAAATATATCAATTCCGAGGTAGAGCGAATTAGATATTAAAGGACATTTGTAGCTCGAATGATTTATATGAATCACAGTGATGTGATAAATATTCATATATATATATATATATATATATATATATATATATATATATATATATATATGTAAGTGTTTACATAATAAAAATATGGAATGTTAGTCCATATATATAAAAGATTGCTTGCAGGAATGTGATCAGACTAGAGACGCTAAAGATGACGTATACAATAAGTATGTAGGCTAAGTTGACATGCCGTCATCTGTGGTCATTCATTTGTTTTGAAACAGTCCAAGCTCCCTGCTTGAGACAACTACCCCGACCTATGATTCAAACGGCCTACGTGATCTGTAGCGTGTCTCATTTGATTGTGTGTTCGTATGAAACTATGTCATTTGTATGTATGTTCATATGTTCGAACTACTGCTGCTCCTTCATAACTTGTAACAGAGATGGTAGACAGGAGAACAGAGTTAGCTATCGTCATTAGAAGACCTGTACCTCTTTACCTAAGCTTTATCATGTAGAGGAATAGGATTAGCCATCAACATTGGCAGAAGCGATCAAGCTATCGTTATTAGAAGACTTGTACAATCATATCTGATCTTCACCATGTAAAACTTCAGAAGAATATATAATTTTTTATACTTAGTGTTTTTCTACAAGAACCTCCTCACCATGAGTTTTAACACATCGTCGTAATAACCAACAAGATAATACCGACTTCGTAAATGATCTACAAACCCCCAGACACTCCATTGAAGATGGAAGTGCAATACCAACAGACTTAGCGTATAGATTATCGCAAGTCTAACATTACCTCATAGGGCGCCTTATCATACAAGGAAGCCCTAATATTGGTGGCCAGCGTACCAGAAGAACTCTACAAACGTCCTACAAAAGAAAATCAGAATAATAAATCATGTATCATAAGAAGTCAACGACGACGGAAGCAGCAGATTCTTCAAGCAACCTAGTATCATCGTTAGTGAGCGACTTCAGAAAACAATAAGAACTCTTCAACGACGACGAAAGCAACAGATTCTTCAACCACTTAGTATCATCGTTTAGTGAATAACTTCAAGAAACAAAACCGACGTGTCTTTTTCCTACAGGCAACGCAAGCTTCGTCTCTCATTAGAATCATTCAAGAAACATCGTTAGTGAGCGTTTCCGGCACTTCAAGAAACAAACCGAACGCATCTGCAGCATCGGATCTTTCAAGGGCTCGAATCATCGAAACAACGCGCACGGGGGAAACTGAAGCCAAACCAGGTCATCCGCTAAATAGAGAAGGAGGACCAAGGCCGTGTGTGCGTTATCGGAACACGTGACTTCCCACAAAAGCAAGCTAAGTACAATTTTTTTATTCATTTGGAGTAACTTTGAGTGTTTCCTTTGCAGGTCGAATTTCGTTATTCCTGTGGCTGAAGTTACGAGACATTCTTAATCTTACTTTTTTACAGAAATTATCTACATCATTGAGATTTCGCTACTGCGAGTTTTTTATCTTTGAGTGTCTGTTTCCAGAAGTTCTACTGAAATATCATAATCATATACTATGTTAATTTTATCATTTTGGGTTTGGGTGATTATTAATCCCTTACGTAACAAATCAAATTAAACAGTGAATATGCGTTTACGCAGTGGACGTCTGTATTTATACAGATGCATGGATAGGTCGTTAAGCCCCGTAGTGATTAGAAAAACACACAAAAAAACAAGTGGAACACCCGTACAAATCTATATAAATTAGAGGTAACACTATTTCGGGTCATGACAATAAATGCTTCCTTTGCAAAGTCCCCGATCGCAGTTTTAGCCTTGAGTTTTTTGAGTTATATAAAATATCGAACCTCAATGACTCAACTTAACTTTAAAAATATGGCTGGATTGCAAGGAATAACATGTCTGTAAAAAACTTTCATCAGGCTAAATGCGCTGACCAGGATCCCTCACTATTTCAAATTTTAGCAAAGAATGAAGTACAAACAGTTAATATTGAATGCAGTAGTGATAACTTGTCTTATTAGTAATCGCTCAGTTCCTAATAGTTCGTCATTCATTGCTTTATACGTAACCAGCAACATAATGCTAAAAACACAACATACGTTGCCGATGGTAATAAAGAGAAGGATCTTAATTATTACAAAAAGAAATAGAAACCAGTAGCCCGTTCAGAATCAAACAAGCAAACTCGGTGACTGTGTCACCTAGTCAAGCGGTCAAGTCAGTCAAAAACTGCCGAAGTGTTCAAAGCATAGCAAATTCCATACAATAAGCGACTCTAGCAGTGTGAAAAGCGATGTTGGTTCATACATACCGATATCTTTTTGAATTAAAAAAGGATTTTTCCTATGAAACACACGACCGTATAAAGTAATCAGAGCATTGGTTTTCGTTTTTTTTTTTAATACGTAAGTTATTATAAGTAGTTGGTGGATAAAGCCCGACTGTACGCGCCGTAAAAAATTAGAATATCTTGTTTATTCCTTAGTACACGTAATATCCGTGATTTACGGACTCACCGTCTGTTGTTCGAACTTTCCTAATGAGAAGTCCGGATAAGCGAGCGTTTACAGATACCTCTATAGTTATAAAAAACATTGATCTGTATCTAGTGTAATTGTAAGATTCATCTAGGGGTATACAAAATATTAACTTACATCCTGCAAAATAAGGCGCGTGTTTATCAAAGGGAAATCCTATAAACTTCAAACATATTAAAATCCGTTTGAACAAAAATGAGACAGTTAATCAAATAATAACTTATATAAAGGAACTATACATTTGTCTCATAAATCGTAACATTGTTCAAATGACCCAACAGAATTCTCACACAACCGCAGTCGCACTTTGCACGCAAAATCTCGAGAAGCATGCACCCTCGAATGTCTTAGTGCGTGTAAAAAAGACTTTGCTGGGGGGAAATGAAATTTTAATCCTTCCCGACACTCTGAAATATAACGATTTGCCGCGAACAAAGCCCTAGACACGGTTGACTCGCTGCAAACAAGTTAATATAGTAATCCACAAAAACCTATACATATTAAATATCGCATTTTCTTTGTTTATTGTTGCTAACTTTTAATCCCGCCCAACAGTCGTGGATGAATCTCTCTGATAATCTATCTAAAGTAATATCACTAAAGTCATTCAAGCAGAGGTGATTCAGCAGAAATTTTTTTTTTATCCTTTACCTGAATACCAGGAAGTTTCTCCACTAGCGAGTGATCTCTGGGAAAAACGGATGTAATTTAACACAAAAATACGGTCCCTTAAGGACAAACATAAAGCTATATACGTACCTTCGTATAGAACCCCAATGAAATTTCAAAATAGAGATAAATGACGAAGTTGAAAAAATGTTAGTAATAGGAGCCATTAGGAAATCAAATAAGCCCATATAATTTTTCTTCCCTCAAACGTCATGCCATAAAAGATCGGACTTGGCGTATCTGCGTAGATTTCTGTCGCTTAAACAAGGAAACGACTTCCGATAGTTTCCAGTGCGATGTACCGACGACATCTTATCTCTGTTAGGTTAGAATAAATTTTTTTCACCAACTTGGACTTACTTAAAGGCTTTTACCTGATACCATTACCTAAGTGATTGTACCTCATACACCGTTTTTTTCAGACACTCAGGGGACATTATCAATTTTTACGTATGCCTCCGGCTTACGTTGCACCCCAATTACAATATAGTGTTTGGAGATTTTTAGGGGATACCCTACATGCCTATATGGATGATCTTGTAATCTTTTCTAATACCTTAGAAGTACATTCACATAAACTAGAGCTAGTGCTACAGAGACAAAGACAAATAATCTCAGAGTAAAATATCTAAATGTGAGTTTTTAAAAACAGAACATGTTTATTTAGGTTTTATGTGTCTAGTCAAGGTCTTAAAGTAGTCCCATGGTAAGGGTGTCGGCTATTCATACTTTCCCGGCCGGACTTATTAACGTAAAAGGGGGATACAGCACTTTTGCGCTTTAGTGGGTATTACAATCGTATGTAAATATGTAACTCTTCAATCATGACAGCTCCTTTAACAGATCTTACGAAGAAGAGCGTAGATTTATTATGGTCTAAAAAGCATCAACAGGCGTTCGATATCTTAAAAGCGGAATAATGCAGCTTACCTAACTTAAAAATCCCTGATTTAAATAAGGAATTTCTTTTTTTTTTTGCAACAGACACCTCAGACCAAGGGGTAAGAGGGTATTACTTCAGTAATATGATAAACAGTTCTTCCCTATAGCTTTTTTATTCACGTAAACTAAAGCCCTCTGAAAGTAAATATGCAGTAATAGCAGGAAGGGCTAGGTATCTTTAACTCACTAGTACATTTCAAGTTCATAATCTACGGCTATCCTGTTAAAGTCCTCACTGAGCATAAGTCACTTACCGAGTTTTTCAAAGGCTTTAATCACAGTCCAAAAGGAACTCGGTGACAAATGATCATTCAGGTCTTTGGAGCCAAGATAAGATATCTACCGGGGGTGGGGAAAGCAAATATCATAGCTGACGCATTATCCCGCAATCCCGCACCATACAGCAAAGAACCATTAATTGGACTAAAAGATATAGAAACATCCGTGCCTATTGTTAAAAACCGTATCTAAACAAGGAAATTCTTTAACCCAGAGATCGCGAGCATTGAATATCTGGGTTGGAGCGCAGAACTGTTACAAACTGAACAAAGCAAGAGTCAACAGACATAACCAAAACAATAAACACTTCGAACGGAAACAGAGTCAGCAGCAATAAGCAAACAATAAACACTTCGGACGGAAACACAGGTCAGCGGCTAAGCAAAAACAATAAACACTTCGAGCAGAAACCCAAATGCACAAGTATATTTAAAGTAGTGTATCAGAATAATGTAATCAAATGTAATATTATATGTAGGTCCGTGACGAGGAAAACCCGAAGAAACACAGCAGATGACTAACGACCAGGTAGTAGTAATAATCTCTTTCATACCAATTGTCCTAAACTGGTTGCATTCCGTCATCCAGGGTTCCTTATTATGTCACAGAAAGCCAAATCACTATTTTACTGGCCTACAATGCTTACAGATATAAAAAGTCACATAACTGATTGTAACACGTGTCATGAAAACAAGGGACACACTAAGACACCTGTCAGTTAAGGGCCTATCCTGTGCAAATCAATCCTTGAAAGAAAATACGTAGAATTATTAACAGAATTATGAGTCTGACAGAGGGAAGAACACTTCTTAGTGTTAATAGTTCCTTGACACGTTATATAGAATTAATAGCTACCAAAACCAACCACTGAATATTACTCAAACTTGACTTGCATTTGACTTATAGGAGTGTGATACAGACACTATGTGAATATATATATATATATAAGTAAATAAAAATTCATGGTATACATGAATTGATTCAAGTAGTAAAATATAAAACAATGATATTTGGTAAATAATAGTGATCACGTGATATATAATGATACAGTTTTTTCACTTCATCTCATTAAGATACATATGCTACAGAAAATACTAATGTACTCTGACAATTGCATAGAATGAAGATTAACATGATAAAAAATCATATTTTAACTGATAAAAAATTTCATATATGAATTGATAAAATTATTAATGTTTATGCTAACTGTTATATATCTGATTCATTAATCAATATACTAACTCATATAACTGCAGATATTGGTAAGATAAAAGGTAACAGATTGATTATAGGCTACCTGATTTGTTTAATACATAGGTATATGGATTCATAATAAATTATGATTAATATATGTGCACTTTAAATAGATTCCTATTGCGCACACCGATAGACACTTGTACCTAACGTCTGCCTTGCCCATGAGAAGTTCGGGCTAAGCATGCCTTTTCTCCAGTCAATCTGTTTTGCAAGCAGAGACGACACAGATGAAGCCTGTGTAAGCAGATTATTGAGGTTAAAAGGAACAAATGCTGATACGGCAATGATGACGTCGTCACTTGGCAGGAGATTGCTCTCAGCCAGCTAAGAGTTACGTTACTTGCTGCAATAAATACGACTTTAGGATAAATTTATTATCTTTTAATACTCGACCCACACGAAAAGAATGTCTGAAAAAAAAAAAACAGGTACCAAATTGAACAATAATATTATTGTTTCATGTTGGAAATCTGCATAATTGTAATTATGTGAAATTAAATATTCCTTATTCAAACTATATGAAAAAGGTTTCCATACAAATTCTATATATATTATTAGCCCTGTATAAGATTCATATAGGATTATTTCATAGATAACATTTTCACTTCTAGACTTCCTGACTTTAAAATCTCTTTTATTGATTTTATTTATTTTATTATTATTATTTTATTTATGTATTTATTTATTTAATTTTTTTTTTATTTTCATTGACTACGAAATATAAATCACCGGGACAGACAATATGTCAGTAGATTTTGGATATGTGTTTGAACTTTAGCTTATTTGTCATTACTAAAGCGTTAAGTTAGAGTTCAAATCTTTACGCATATATATTTGGATATATTTAATTATCTATGGTTACGTTTTGCTTATTGATTTTATCGTGATTCCTTTTTTATTATAATTTGTAACCCTTCCGACTACTTAGCGAAGTGTATTATATTGATCCACTTGTATCCATATTTATTTATTTTTTTTTTATATTTATTTATTTGTATTTATATAATATATATATTTTGAAAATTAATGGTTGGCTTGAATATGTGGAAAAGTGTTCTAGCGGCGTACCGTATAAGGCTACTTGCGGCATCAATTCTATAGATACAAGATATAAATGATAAAGGTATTTAAACCGCGAGAACCGCTATAATCAGTTCGGATCCAATATCACGAGTTGTAACTCGTAAGACATTGACACTTCCTATTTAATTATCCGTTATTCTACCTAAACCGATTTGAACTCTGGGTGCTAAAATATATTCATTGGTTTTCTTAAATGGAAAGGAATTCACACAACGTGTTAATGAGATTATTATTGATTTACACCACCCAGAGTCACAGATTATTATGTGTTGAATTCCATTTTACTGATTTAGCACTCATAAATATTCCTAACGCACTCAATTGCGGTGTTTGTTTTTAGTGCTATTAATTCTATTTAACGTGTCAAGGAACTATTAACACTAAGAAGTGTTCATTCCCTCTGTCAGACTCATAATTCTGTTAATAATTCTCCGTATTTTCTTTCAAGGATTGATTTTGCACAGGATAGGCCCTTAACTGACAGGTGTCTTAGTGTGTCCCTTGTTTTCATGACACGTGTTACAATCAGTTATGTGCTTTTTATATCTGTAAGCATTGTAGGCCAGTAAAATAGTGATTTGGCTTTCTGTGACATAATAATGACCCCAGATGACGGCATGTCAACTTAGCCTACCACTTATTGTATACGTCATCTTTAGCGTCTCTAGTGATCACATTCCTGCAAGCAATCTTTTATATATATGGACTAACATTCCATATTTTTATTATGTAAACACTTACATCAGCTCGGTCAGCTACCAAAACCAACCACTGAATATTACTCAACTTGACTTGCATTTGACTTATAGGAGTGTGATACAGACACTATGTGAATATATATATATATAAAAGTAAATAAAAATTCATGGTATACATGAATTGATTCAAGTAGTAAAATATAAAACAATGATATTGGTAAATAATAGTGATCACGTGATATATAAATGATCATAAATAACAGAATCGAAATATATTTTTTGCGTGTACGCACTAGGAATCTATATATAAATGATCATAAATAACAGAATCGAAATATATTTTTTGCGTGTACGCACTAGGAATCTATATATAAATGATCATAAATAACGGAATCGAAATATATCTTTGCGTGTACGCAATAGGAATCTATTTAAAGTGCACATATATTAATCATAATTATATGAATCCATATACATATGTATAAACAAATCAGGTAGCCTATAATCAATCTGTTACCTTTTATCTTACCAATATCTGCAGTTATATGAGTTAGTATATTGATTAATGAATCAGATATATAACAGTTAGCATAAATTAATAATTTTATCATTCATATATGAAATTTTTTATCAGTTAAAATATGATTTTTTATCATGTTAATCTTCATTCTATGCAATTGTCAGAGTACATTAGTATTTTCTGTAGCATATGTATCTTAATGAGATGAAGTGAAAAACTGTATCATTATATATCACGTGATCACTATTATTTACCAATATCATTGTTTTATATTTTACTACTTGAATCAATCATGTATACCAGAATTTTTATTTACTTATATAGTATATATATTCACATAGTGTCTGTTATCACACTCCTATAAGTCAAATGCAAGTCAAGTTTGAGTAATATTCAGTGTTGGTTTTGGTAGCTGACCGAGCTGATGTAAGTGTTTACATAATAAAATATGGAATGTTAGTCCATATAATAAAAGATTTGCTTGCAGGAATGTGATCAGGACTAGAGACGCTAAAGATGACGTATACAATAAGTATGTAGGCTAAGTTGACATGCCGTCATCTGTGGTCATTCATTTGTTTTGAAACAGTCCAAGCTCCCTGCTTGAGACAACTACCCCGACCTATGATTCAAACGGCCTACGTGATCTGTAGCGTGTCTCATTTGATTGTGTGTTCGTATGAAACTATGTCATTTGTATGTATGTTCATATGTTCGAACTACTGTCTGCTCCTTCATAACTTGTAACAGAGATGGTAGACAGGAGAACAGAGTTAGCTATCGTCATTAGAAGACCTGTACCTCTTTACCTAAGCTTTATCATGTAGAGGAATAGGATTAGCCATCATCATTGGCAGAAGCGATCAAGCTATCGTTATTAGAAGACTTGTACAATCATATCTGATCTTCACCATGTAAAACTTCAGAAGAATATATAATTTTTTATACTTAGTGTTTTCTACAAGAACCTCCTCACCATGAGTTTAACACATCGTCGTAATAACCAACAAGATAATACCGACTTCGTAAATGATCTACAAACCCCCAGACACTCCATTGAAGATGGAAGTGCAATACCAACAGACTTAGCGTATAGATTATCGCAAGTCTAACATTACCTCATAGGGCGCCTTATCATACAAGGCACAAGCCCTAATATATATATATATACACATCAGGATTTAACCTAGAACCAAGCCAAAATAACTTCTTTTATATCGGAAATTCAGACATTTATAAGTTGCTCTTCTTCACCATTCCACTGTTTTCTTTGAGTGTCCCGTGGCTCATCTTTTGTCTCTACTGCTGCCCTTGAAATTATCTCCACAGGTACCCAGCTGGATCTCGGGCAGAAGTACATGTTGGACCGAGGAACAGACCTGGACAAAGGATCACTAGAAGAGAGGTGATAAAATGAGAAGACAACAGAGCAGCGCGCTTAAAATAGCTACACCTGTCGCAGCATTCACACGTCTCTGGGAACTCCCCCTGCTCTTCTTTCTCTGTCCTCTGGATGCCACCACATGTTCCATTATTTTCCACAGTGCAACCCCATCTCCACCATCTCCGCGATTCGGAAGAAGTCAAGACTGGCCCACCGACCAGGTACTGTAATGGAATAATTTAAAGGGCAGTCTTTTACCATTTTTTGCCTCTTGTCTGTACTTCCTTTTTCATTTCCAAGGCGACCTCCCTTGTTGGTTCAGCAGTCCCCCCCTTGTTACTTTCGATGCTGTCAATAATGCTATTTATGTTGTTACTAGTGATATTAAATCTAGTTGTGACATTCCCATTTAGACCAGCATCTGCTTCATTAGGAAGTAACATTTGTTGTTTGTGCTAAGCATCCCCTTAATTGTTGAACGCCTTCCCATGTGTCTATCGCCTTAATACTGACCTTGTGATGCCATCTATTTGCAGGTGCAAATTTACCTATCTCACTGTGAGAAATCTGGAACCCTTGGAAGTCACGCCAGGGACCAGAATTAGTTCACTGTGCTCAAACCTCATTTCGCTGCCTGGACTTCTTCCGGTGACGCGCCCCGGTTAACCGTCAATCAACCGCATTTCATTTCCTCCCTGGACCAATGCGAGTCCCTGCCACCCTGAAGGTGTAAATTGCTTACGCACTTATTTGGTGTAAATATACTTCAGTTAAACTACTGACCATTTCAAGCCCTGCGATGCATAGGTTTTCTTAAATATCTTTTTAAATATCAACTGTATCTTCCTGAAAATTTGGCACAACATGTTTTACACCTTCCGCTAATATATGGCAATATAATTAAGTACCCTGAATTAATAATTAAGGCACTTAATTAGAAAATGTTCAATTTCCTCGGTATTGGTCGTAAATATGCGAACACCTGTCGTTGGTTTACTCTGTCTGATACCTATGAATGGAGTATTGTACTACCATATGTTTTTTTTTTACGTTCTAAAATGTACACGAACTACCATTTATTACTGATGACTTTTCATAAAGCCATTTGTATGTTTTTATTTATCATGTACCTTTCTTATCTATTTCCATGAGAATGGTGAGGTAGTGGCAACTTTAGATTATTATTATTGGAGATATAAATATGGAAGGAAAAAAACAGATCATAGTTTATTTAAAAGTAAGATCACTATATACATTATTTTATTATATATATCCAATAAAGTATGTACAATACATACAGAAATTTTACAGATTTTGAAGTCAAATTTTGCAGTAACCATGAAAACAGCATAAACAAACAAAATAAAAAAACTGGTGGATAAATATATCAAAACTTCTTAATTACAGGACTATATATACACACGTATAAGGATATTTCAGCTCACTCCCCATCACTGTCTAAAAACAGATCGTCCTCGTCATTGCTGGCGACGTTGACAACGATTGGATCTGTGCAATACCGGACGTTGTCAGGAAGCCAGTATTCGTTCTCGAAAGCTTGACTTCACTGGACAGCTCCTTCTCACACCTGTTTAGTGACAGCAAACTTCGCTTCCTCCAATCTGGCCTTTAGGTCTGCCCTGGTGAAATGCCTTAACGAGGAACGTACATATAGCTTCATATGCGCCCATACCTGCTCGATGGCATTGAGTTCAGGATGGGCGAGTGGAAGCCGGACGACAATATAAACACACCTGAACAGCTTGTAACTACTGCCCCTCTAATTTTCAGCGGGTATATTTTCCAGTATATAATACTCTAAATAAACCAAGAGGTCATAATAATCTCCCAAAATAATGAAACACAAATAAACTTTATTGCATAAAAAAATTCGGATACATAAAACAATAATCCATAAAGTAATTTAAAAATGTAAAACGCTATACGTCATAATCGTAGTACGGTACACTTTCATTCATATTTTGTTAACAGGGAGAGAAAGAAATGGGTGTCCGAAAGTCTCGGTCAAATGCAAAGAAAATTGGAAATGTTCAAGAGTAAAGTGCCATTATTAATAATTTTAGATACTTAGTTGTATTGCCATACATTAGCGGAAGGTCTAAAACATGTTGGGCCCAAAATTTCAAGAAGATACAGTTGATATTTAAAAAGAAATTTAAGAAAACCTATGCACCGCAGGCCTTTAAATGGTCGGTCAGTAAATCTCAAGAGTTTTTATGTCACTTTATCCTTCCACTGACTCCGGTCTGCAGCTATAGAATTTGAAATTTTTATTTTGTTCTCTGACAGGGTCTTTAGGAATTTCAGTATGTAGCTATCTCATTTTTCCAGACACCAAGAATGAGAAATCATAATAGTTTTTTACCTTCCTTAGAATCGTGTGAAAACCGTGAAAAAATTCCTTGCAATAACGATTACCAGCCAGTAGCAATTGCTGAAAAACTATCACAAGAAAAATGAACTTAAATTCTGAGCGCAAATCGAGTTCCTTTTTTCTTTTTTTTTTCTTTTTTTAGCGTATGACAAGGGCTCTCCAAATCTTCATGGCAGGTAAGGAGTCATATTTTTCGTAATTTTGTATCTGACTAGGTATTCTAGTCAGGGATGAACAAAATCTTACTGCCATTAGAGTAGCGATAGGAAGAATCTAAGGTCATGTGCATGCCAAAACCTAGAGAGAGAGGAAAGTTCATTAATCTTGTTTTTTTTTCAGCCACTGCATGAAGCACATAGGCATTTAGGGAGTGCTAAAAATACAAAAGGGAATCCGTGCCATATTTCCTTATTATCCAGTGTAACTCATCGAATCTCGTGTCGTAAAGAGATTTCGTTAGTTAAGCGTGTAAGAGAATCCATGCGGTTTCATTGTTGTCTGAGTGCATCTCTCCATCTCTCTCTCTCTCTCTCTCTCTCTCTCTCTCTCTCGTCTCTCTCTCTCTCTCTCTCCATCTCGTCTCTCTCGTCTCTCCTCTCCGTGAATATCAAACTGTGCTCACTCCCAGTCGGATGCACTGTCAATGATACCTACTATAAACAACCTCTGCTGCGCACACGATATGGTTCTGATTTCCCCATCAGTGCAAGGTTTCCAACGACTCAACGACACTTGCTGCCAATATTCAGAGGAATTTGATATCCTATACAACGAAACCAAGACCCAGTGCATGTCGCTGCTCCCGAGATTGCTTAAGCATATTACAGAGCCACAAATTTTCATCGAAAATCATTGGCTGGAATTCGTGCACGAATTTCCGTATTTGGCTCACATTATCACGTACGACCTAGAAGATACGGAAAACATAGAACAGAGGCGTCGTAAAATGGCAAATGGCAACATGATTGCAAGGAGGTTTGCCTTCTGTCATCGAAACTTGAAACTGCTGCTCTTCTGCTCGTATTGCTACAGTATCTATGGGTGCTCCCTGTGGACGAACTACATCGTAGAGACCATGAGAGGATCGCTGTTGTTTACAATGACATTTTTAGATGCCTCACAAACACTTCTTACTACCACTCTGCCACACAGATGTTCCCAGAAAACCATCTGGGCAGATTAAAATCATTGTAATGTGAACAATGTCTAGTCTGATCACCTGACTGCGAAACATCAGCAATTCGCTCATAGAAAGCATCCTAAGTAGTGAGGCAAGAAGATCTAAATTGTAGGGAAGATGGGAAAATTAGGAATTTGTCCCCTAAATAACTTAATCTCTGTTGTTTTGCAAAGTGCCACATGCAGAATCTGTCATTATTATTATATTGCAACGATTATTATTACTGGTATTTTCCTTTTTTCATTACTACTGTGATTATAATCAGTATAGTTTTGTTGCATTAAATTTTTTACTATTCTCAATTTTATTACGATTATTACCATCATTTTGATTACCATCTTTTATACTACTTTAGCAAATGTGGATATTACTGATTAGTCATTTTTCTTTTTACAATACCATGTTATCTTTTGTATCTAGACTGTGTATGTTATTGTCTATTCTTCGTACTAGCTGACCGACCCAGCTCTGCTTGGGATAACTCTGAATGACAACTGTTAAACTTGCTCTCTCTCTCTCTCTCTCTCTCTCTCTCTCTCTCTCTCTCTCTCTCTCTCTCTCAGTGCCATTTTGCTTGGTGAAGCGTACCTGTGCATGGTCTGAATATATAATCAACCGATATCACTCATATAACATACAGCTAGAAAACTAATTATAGCTAGAAGTGTTTGCGAACAGTCGGTGATTAGATTGGTGTCAGAATAGTAGGACAAAGCGTCGACTAAGTTAGTTTTTCGAGTGAATTATTAAAAATTTGATAAGGATGGCAACGAGTGGCAGCAGCAGTGGAAAGCAATGGAGAAATATTGCTTGCCTTGCATACATGCAATATGATGACTTAGCAGGAAGGGAACTGGCTATTTCTTATCTATAAGATCAATAACAACCTTAACCAAAAAGATGCAAAAATATTCATAGACATATTGGAAGGATATGATCCTTCAAACTGGAGCAAGTCTACAGAAAATATTTTGAAAATAATTGAAGGAATACCAAATAAAATTCAAGTGATCAAAAGACTTATAAAGAAAATTTACATCAATCAGCATATTCCAATAATGAAAATGAATAAGGTGAATATTGTGAATATACTGATTGATGCAATAGGAAAACTAATGCTGAAAACACGTAATTTATGTAAGGTGTGGTATAGCATTGTAAATCCTCAAAACCTGATCAGGAAATGCTATGCTTGCCACGTGCTATGCAATGTGCAGAAGTCCAGCAAAATACAAGTCAGGACACAAGAGTATTTTGCTCAACATGTCTATCAAGGATAGATAATGTTATTAAATCGAGACTTCATGTACAAATAGTAGAGGATGAAGAAGATGAGGAAGAGGAAGAAGAGGAAAACGGATAAGAAGAAAATAAAACTGAAGTGATAGAAAAAAACAATGAAAACAAAGAACAGGACAAGAGTATGGATGCAGAGATACTCATAGATACTACATATGAAGCAATACAGCAGCATACGGACAAAGAAATAAATTACATGGCAACACAAAATAAAATCCCAAAGTGGCTTTACCCAGATCTTCATACCGATGGGAAAGAGCAAGAAAAGACAGAAAAGAAAGATACAGTCTGCACCCTTTTGAAAAGAGTGAATTGCAGATTTGGTGAAAAATGTTACTGCAAGCATCCCAATTATGAGATTTATGGCAAATGTGCATACCTAGACGGCTATGAGGATGAATGCAGCGATCTACATCCAAAACTATGCAAAAACTTAAAAGAAGGAAAAGGATGTAAGTCCAACAAAAAATGTAGATATATGCACCCTGTACCCATGAATCAAAATCAATTAAATAATAAAAATAAAAATAAAAATGAAGCAAATAAAGAAAGGAACAAAGAACATGAGGTGAAGGAAAAAACAAGCCATCACTGCGTTATGAAATGTCAGCATCGAGAATTCAAGCAACAACATCCAGATGCAGTGCAAGGAACAAGCACTGTATATATGATGTCAGAGGATGGTGCAGATACGGAGACAAAGGCAGATTCATCCACAAAATGAATACATATGAAGATGGAATATCAAATATATTGGAAAAGTTGGATTTTATAATGTCTGAATTTCTGGAAATGAAGAAAAAATCAACATACCAGAACAGGAAAGAGACATGGGAAATTCCATATTATTACCCATATTACTATGAGATTCAGGGTCTCTGTAACACGGTTTTTTGGGCTTTGCTCCTTGTCAAAGCATCGGATGTAGCTGAAAGTTGACATATGTATATTTTACAACCACACACAAATTTTGTCAGCATTATCAATAACCTAAACCCGATAGTTTTAATTTTTATAGAGTAAAAACGATCTAGCCGACGCCATGGCCAATGATTACGAGCCAAGAGTCGAAAAACATTCATTACGTAAGCAACGTAAACAAACACCTTTTGACTAAATGTTGCCCCGCCCATCCACCAGACAGAAATGCCATCGGCTCTGAAACCCAAAGACTTTATGAATGGCGGAACGATACATAGATGTGGGTGGGGTATCAGTGCTAGGGTAGTAATACTACTGTAGCAGTAGTGCCGCAACAGTATAGCAGTAATATTCATGAATTAAATGTTTAGACCAACTGCTGGGATCCTTGAGGATCATTTAGCAATTTTTACAACTACTCGAGAAATTAGTTTTTATAGCCAGAAGTTAAATTTTCTAATCCAACAATGCCCATGGTAGCATTCAGTGTTATCCTGAATTATAACGAGGCGAAAGTGGGTGGAGCCTCATGAAGTCACCATTATGACGATAATTATTGGTGAAGGTTTAAAGCCAATATACGGTACCGGCTATTTTCTTTCTTTTTTTTCAGTAAATAGGTAGATAGCCAATAAATAAAAATTGCTTGACATTGGATATAGCAGTTATCAAATCAAGCTTGTCTACTAAGTTTTTGGCAATTACCAACTATTCCCTACATCTTGTCAATCTGATTGTGACCTATTAAGTAGACTGTAATTTCTTTGGAAATTTATTTTGGGAGTTATACTAATAATCGAAGTGTTTTTGTATTTATTAACATATTTTGTTGGTTTGTTCATTATGACAATTATCAGTGGGGAGGTTCCAGAGTTCATAAAGGTGTACTTCTTTGCTTGTACTTAAATTTGTATGTCATTGTTGCCAGAGGTTTAGCCTTCGTTACGTATAGCCAATCATCCATCGAGAAAGAGAGAAGAAATGATGTCATAAGTTACGTAATGAGTGCGTTCGAAACCTTTTCTCTGAGTAAGTTGGCCCGTCTTCAAAAAAGGTCACTTTTACATTATAAGTACCAAATTTATTCAACCTACGTAGTGCAGAATACAGTCAAAATTTATGTGTTGATATAATATGTATTCTGAAAAAGCGTTATATTTATGAAATGCATAGATAAAAAGTTATTGCGAAAAAACCGTGTTACAGAGGCCCTGAATCTCATAGTAGATGATGGTGATAACACTCAAACCATCATAATGATGAATGCGCAGGGTTTAGTTACGAGTAACTCAAAAAGAAATATAGAGTTTCTAGAAGAACTAACCCTAACTGAAAAAATAAATATAATCAATGTAAGGGAAATATTTATACTCTGGACAATAGATGGCGTTAGTAGCTAAGCAGTCAGTTGCTTCTCCTGTTGGTGAACTAGGAGATCCTTATTAAAACTGTATTGGGACAATTGTGTTTTGGGAATTGTGTGTTCTGGTTGACAACCCCACCTGGCCTACTTTATGCAGTAAGTAAAAGGAGTTTTATTAATATTAAAGTGGTAATCTTAAAATTGTGGGTATTTTAGTTACAAATATTGAGAACTAAAGAATAAGTGCAATGTTTCTTGTCTGAATTTAAATGTAAAGTGTCAATATTAAATTGTAAGTGTGATGTTTCCTTTTTGGCAGCTAGCCCAATGTGTGATGCCCAGCATATTGGCTTGTGTGCTGCAGTAGCGCCATTGCAAGCTGTTAATAGCCATTGCAAGCTGTTAATAGCCATTGCAAGCTGTTAGTAGCCAGAAGTGCCTGAAGTAGGAAGTATTTCACTGATAAGGATATACCACTGGACTACTAGTTACTGATATGATATGGTGTTAAGGTTTTTTTTTGTAATAAAATTGTGTTAATGTTTAATTGTTGAGTTGTTGATGTAAGTGATAATGAGTTGATGACTGCGAGGATAGGCATGTTTGGCACAGGGTATTGATGTCAATTAAGTGTAATTTTCTTGTGTAATTAGGATAAGTGGGGAACAGTATTTATAAGTTTATATTGAAATTTATTGTAATAAATGTATTTTCAGTGGTTATGTCTGTCCCTCATCCAACTTACCTGAAAATTTATTTTGTTGATTGAATATCCCTGACAATGAATATAAGTGAAACCTGGTATTCCCAAGATATTGGTATTGATGATCAGATAAAGGGGTTCCAAACTTATAGATCAGATAGAAAAAATAGGAATCAAGGGGGAGCCGCGATATATGGGAGAGATAAATCAAGGAAAAATATATGAGAACTATAGTAATGTGAATCAATAGCGGTAGAATTTAAATGTGAAAAATCAGTAAACATTGTAATATATAGACCCCCTAATACGAAAGAGTTTGACACAGTAATAGAAAAATTGGATGGTATATGTAGAAATTACAAAGATTGGAATATACTCCTATCCGGAGACTTTAACTTTCCTTTCGTAGATTGGAAAGAACGAATAGGAGATTGTGGTCGTATTTGTACATATAAAAAAGAGAGTAATAGTAGTGCAGAAGATAAGAGGCAATTCGAAAAGCTATTAGATATGCTACTATAACAGAACATTCAACAAATAAATCACCTACCAACAAGAAAGGATAATACTTTAGACCTACTATTTGTGAATGAGGTGAATTATATTAAAGGAATAATAGTATATGATACGAGTATTTCAGGCCATAATATCATAGAAATAACAGTCCGTTCCAAAGCAAGTGAAAACAGAGAGAAGCAAGAGATGAAGGATATGGAAAGTACAATTCCTATAGTAAGAATAAAAAATGGTCAGAAGTAAATGAAGAATTAAACAAAGATTGGGAAAACATGATATACGGGTAAATAGGTAAATCGTATAAGATATTAGAGGAAATAGTGGATAAGTATATACCGAAGAAAAGTAAACGTCAGTCATGCATACCATTATAGTAAGATATTCTATGTACTATATGGCCTTGAGCTGGAATAAAACATTATTATTATTATTATTATTATTATTATTATTATTTTTTTTTTTTTTTTTTTATCTATTTATTTGTTTTTTTGCTCTATCACAATCCTCTAATTTAACTGGGTGTTATTTTTAGTGTGGGGTTCCGGGTTGCATCCTTCCTCCTTAGGAGTCCATCACTTTCTTGCTATGTGCGCCGTTTCTAGGATCACACTCCTCTGCATGAGTCCTGGAGCTACTTCAACCTCTAGTTTTTCCAGATTCCTTTTCAGGGATCTTGGGATCGTGCCTAGTGTTCCTATGATTATGGGCACAATTTCCACTGGCATATCCCATATCCTTCTTATTTCTATTTTCAGGTCTTGATACTTATCCATTTTTTCCCGCCCTTTCTTTCTCTTCAACTCTGGTGTCCCATTGTATTGCGACATCAATGAGGCGATACTTTCTTCTTGATTTTGTCAATCAACGTCACGTCTGGTCTATTTGCACGTATCACCCTATCTGTTCTGATACCATAGTCCCAGAGGATCTTTGCCTGATCGTTTTCTATGAGTCCTTCAGGTTGGTGTTCGTATCACTTATTACTGCAAGGTAGCTGGTGTTTCTTGCACAGGCTCCAGTGGAGGGCTTTTGCTACTGAATCATGCCTCTTTTTGTACTGGTTCTGTGCAAGTGCCGGACATTCGCTTGCTATGTGGTTTATGGTCTAATTTTTCGTATTGCACTTCCTACATATGGGAAAGATGTTATTTCCATCTATCGTTCTTTGGCCATATCTGGTTCTTAGGGCCTGATCTTGTGTCGCTGTTATCATTCCTTCAGTTTCCTTCTTGAGCTCTCCCCTCAGTAGCCATTGCCATGTGTCATCGCTGGCTAGTTCTTTAGTCTGTCTCATGAATTGTCCGTGCATTGGTTTGTTATGCCATTCCTCTGTTCTGCTTGTCTTATTATTATTATTATTATTATTATTATTATTATTATTATTATTTATTATTATTATTATTATTATTATTTAAGCAAGATAGGAAGAAAGGAAACCCTTTGTATAGGGATTGTTCCTGGAGAAATCCCCGGCAACATGTTTTTAATAGTCCTATCGATTTGTCACCCTTTTTATGAAAAAAAGCTGACGTTAGCATGAACTCTTTCAACAATTGAAAAACCAAGTAAGGTAAACAGAACGCGATTCCATTTCTTGCTAAAGGGAAAATAATCATCAGATACACCACTCCTTACCTTCACCCTCCATAAACAAAGGCAACTATTAGAACGTGTGGTTTCTTTCTTCTTCTTCTATAAAGCCCCGTCGTCTCCTTCACTGTCGCCTGTGAGCTTGATTGGTCCCCCCCCCCCACCCCCCCACCTTCCCCAACTCCCTACCGTCTAACCGTGAACATGTGTGAGACCAAATTCTCCAGGAACTTAAATTCGCGACAGGTAGGCTTTTCGTTTTGGGTTTGAGAAAAATCTTTAGCTTTAGGGGATAAGGAAAAACAAAAGCTTTGTACTCAAAGGTATAACAGCTTGGCATCGCATTATATCGGCATCTCAGGCAATTCCATGAAGTTGGTGTAATGCATTTGTGCAGATGGATAGAGTTTTATTTATCTATTTATTTTTTTTGGTTCTTACCATCTTCCCTTAATCATCATTGGTTCCGATCCTATCTGTAACATATGCCAATAAGGTATTCTACTATGAGATTCAGGGCCTCTGTAACACGGTTTTTTCGCAATAACTTTTTATCTATGGATTTCATAAATATAACGCTTATTCAGAATGCATATTATATCTACACATAAATTTTGACTGTATTCTGCATTACGTAGGTTGAATAAATTTGGTACTTATAATGTAAAAATGACTTTTTTTGAAGACTGGCCAACTTACTCAGAGAAAAGGTTTCGAACTCACTCGTTACGTAACTTATGACAGCATTTCTTCTCTCTTTCTCGATGGATGATTGGCTAAACGTAACGAAGGCTAAACCTCTGGCAACAATGACATACAAATTCAAATACAAGCAAAGCAGTACACCTTTATGAACTCTGGAACCTTTCCACTGATAATTGTCATAATGAACAAACCAACAAAATATGTTAATAAATACAAAAACACTTCGATTATTAGTCTAACTCCCAAAATAGGTTTCCTAAGAAATTACAGTCTACTTTATAGGTCACAATCAGATTGACAAGATGTAGGGAATAGTTGGTAATTTTCAAAAACATAGTAGACAAGCTTGATTTGATAACTGCTATATCCAATGTCAAGCAATTTTTATTTATTGGCTATCTACCTATTTACTGAAAAAAAGAAAGAAAATAGCCGGTACCATTATATTGGCTTTAAACCTTCACCAATAATTATCGTCATAATGGTGACTTCATGAGGCTCCACCCACTTTCGCCTCGTTATAATTCAGGATAACACTGAAGGCTACCATGGGCATTGTTGGATTAGAAAGTTTAACTTCTGGCTATAAAAACTAATTTCTCGAGTAGTTGTAAAAATTGCTAAATGATCCTCAAGGATCCCAGCAGTTGGTCTAAACATTTAATTCATGAATGTTACTGCTATACTGTTGCGGCACTACTGCTACAGTAGTATTACTACGCTAGCACTGATACCCCACCCACATCTATGTATCGTTCCGCCATTCATAAAGTCTTTAGGTTTCAGAGCCGATGGACTTTCTGTCTGGTGGATGGGCGGGGCAACATTTCGTGAAAAGTTGTTTACGTTGCTTACGTAATGAATGTTTTTC
>NC_087205.1:46265549-46268049 GCF_015104395.2 Macrobrachium nipponense | reverse complement strand
GTGCTGCCTTAATGCAAGATAATATGAATAATTTTGAAAGCCAGCATCTACGTTAATTTTATGTTAGCCAGCTCTCCCCTGGTGAGAGATAAGAGTGTGCCCGTGCGGACAAGCTGCATTTACTCTTTCTCCAGGCCATTCAATGGCCTCGTGTAAATAAATGAATAATGTAAATTAATCAGCTGGTTTCAATGGCGACCTTATTATAGAGTAACATATTTCCCTTTATTAAGATAAGTTAAACTGCGTTTTTCCCTAAAATATTTTTTTACGTATTTGGGCCCTTAATGCTAAGGTCACACATTCACGTATCAACGCACGCACAGCCACGCATGAGCAGAAATTGGTATTTGGCAACAGCTCACGTCAGTAAACCGTAAACGTAACGTAAAACACACGTAAAATCGTAAATGTACGGCGACGTGACGTCCGGGTGCTAAGCTCCGCCCACTAGGGCGCCGTAGCCCGCTCCAGTTTTGAAATGTTCAAAACAAGTCGTGGGTGGTCACGCCAAATGTCACCTGACGTAGCTCCAGGCATTGCACGTGGGACCCACGGTGACTGCTGCGGGGTACGCGCTAGGGTCACCTGCATTGTTCGCCGTCGTTGTTTTCTTTCCGCCGCGAAGCACGTGGGCCTCCTAATTGCGCTGCAGCCTACGGCGAAACCGATTCACACATTTACAACCCTGTACGACATGGCAACGCTGTAGCGTGGTATAAAAGGTCAGGTCGGCGCCCTCGGGTCATCTGTTGGAAAATCAACTTGAAAATATGGCCACAGGATTATCCCAAGACCTGACGGTCTCCAGTTATTTCTTTCATTGACAATGGCGGATTTTGGAATATTCCTTTAGCACTGGCTCCTAATACGATTTCCACTTTCTCCTGACTTTTGACCGCTATCATCAATCAAACAATGAATTGGAATCTGTCAGAGGGATACAGGGTAATCCCAGGCTCTATTCCCAAGGTAGTATTCCAGCGTTCCGGTACACAAATCTCAACCAGAAATCAACAACCGGGTCATTTTCGTCAACAGGATTCCGGCATCTACCGCTTACGTCGTCTGTCACACCTGCTCCAGTAAGAAATTAATTTATGATTAGCAACGCAGGAACAGTAGAGGAGTTGGGGCCTGGTGTTATTGGTAAGGTTTCCTTTAGGCTATGAATATTCCCGGGTTGGACGAGTACTTATATGGACCCATGCAGTGCGAACCATTTGTGTGGGAGCAGGACTAATGGCTTCATAGCCCAGGGGCTGTTTCTGTGTCTCAGGTGGCTGATCACGATTCAGAATTATGGAGACAGGTTTCAATAAAGGCGAGTGGGAAATGGATAACGAATATAAAAATACTGGGGAAATTTCTGACGAAGACAATTGTTAGGATGTCTAGTAGTCCTTTTTGAAATAACCTTTACTGCTTAGGCCAAAAATAACAAAAGACTTCACTTGTAGACAGCAAACGTATAGTGTAATCTGCTAGAATAATTTTCACACACACACGCGAACACTTTCCCGGTAACACGGTATTCTCAGTATTATGGAAGTGTCGAAGATATTTATTTCTTCTGAATAGCAGTCTTACAATAATGGTGTAACAAATAATGTAAATATCTAAGAGGAATTCCTATATACATCTAAAAAATATTATCTTGAATAGGTAGAATTCCTATTCATTTTTAAGAATGTTTGATAAGTTATTAGATGTTATTCTATATCGCTTAAATATAAATCGCCCATAGTCAACAGTTTTATAAGTCTAAGTGTATGTCTGAATGGTAAAATCGAAGCAAGACAATTCTAGTGCTAATCTTATATAAGAGCTCCCAAAGCGTTCATAAATCATAATTCCTAAAACTACGTATGGTATTCCTTGTCGACTGGTTACTTGGTTATTGCTATAAATATTCAGAAATGGGGTTAATATATAATCAGTGATGTGCTCATTTACAACCATTATTCTAATTGCGTCTTTTGAAATGTTTTTGTTGTACAATTAGAAAGTATATATCTTGGTAAAACTCTCTCTCTCTCTCTCTCTCTCCATGATAATAAATCTCGATTTTGTGTGCATATAATTTTCAACTGTAATATTCAGCTGTGTTGTAGATGTCTTTCGCAGATTCAAACAGAATAAAAATAAAAAAAAAATTAAAAACTGTAGTAATGTGCTCATACCCCTGGCAACAGCACAGCCCCACAACGGTGGGCGTGGTCTTGACGTGAAGTTGATCGACGTAAGTTCCAGGTAGACGTCCGACCTTGCTTTCTTTGCGCGTACATTTGCGGCGCAATTTACGTTGCTGGCTTTACGTCCGGTAGCCCGTGTCCTGTTTACCAGCTGTTCAAGGTCATTTCACCGCGATGATGCCCACGATTCACATACGTGGGCATACGCCGTCGTGATACGTGAATGTGTGACCCCAGCCTAAGGCAGGGCTCATACGTAAAAATATCCAATAAAAGGAGCCCATTAAAATGCCAAAATATAGAAA
>NC_087205.1:46262641-46265049 GCF_015104395.2 Macrobrachium nipponense | reverse complement strand
TGCCAAAATATAGAAATATATATATATATAATATATATATATATATATATATATATATATATATATATATATATATATATATATATTAATCCAAAAATAAAAAGGAGCCCGTTATAACGCCAAATAAAATAAAAATTCCACACCTGGACAGGAGTAAGACAGTGACCCAGACTCACGGAAAATCCAACCCTTTTGCTTTTACCTGCCCAAATACCCAAGGGCAATACATTGGCCTTGCAAATACCTAAGCCAAATCCCTGATTAACGTCCAACAAAAGACAATCCCAAAGACACATGAGTATACGAAATCTCATGGCTGGGCTGTGACCAATTTACATTGGTTTTACAGGAAAATCACTTCCCCAGAGATTAATTCAATATAAACGGTCAGTTAGGTATAGACAACAGAGGTCAGCTATTTTTAACCATATAAGTAACCATATCCACAGGATAAACTGGAATTAGTCACATATAATTTATAGCAGCAAATGTCGTTAGAAAAGCTAAATGATAAAGTCAGCCTTGATTAAACAAAGGCAAGTAATGAACATCTCAAAGGGCGCCTGGGATCCAGATATTATAAATAAAATCTTTCTTTAACCGACGCTTAAGAAGATTAAAGAGAAATTATCAGCGGGGTGACATAAAACAGCTACCCGTGGATGGATCTCTTGGTATAGATACCGTCTTTACTTTTCCTATTCATTACCTGCCTGAAGAGAGAGACAGCAGTCCCTGAAATATAGTACTTGCTTTCCATACTTTGGCGTTTTTATGGGCTCCTTTCATGTATATATATATATCTATATATATATATATATATATATATATATATATATATATATACATATATATATATATATATATATATATATATATATATATATATATATATATATATATAGATATATAGTGTGGGATCATTTGTACAAGCAGACAGACGTCTCCTCGGCCGTGATTTCAGAAATGGCTGACTGATCGCCCCGTAACAAATCGACTTGCTTTCGCCCATAAATAGGAGAGACTGAGAGGTTAAGAGGCATTTCAGGTTAGTCTGTGAAACTGATCATCCATGGCTACCATGAACCTTAGATGCATTTTAGGAATAATCTTAGATACGGCTTTTCCAAAGCATCCGGATAAGTACATTTGATTCTTACAAGAGAGGCATGAAAAGTTCATCCTCGTTACTCTATTCTTGGCGGTCTGCTGCAGAAGTCTCAAGAGCCGACGCGTCAACAGGGCGCTAAAAGACCTCTCGTCAGATGGCTGAGTGGCTGCTCTAAGTTATTCTTCGTTTTGTGAATAAAAAACATAAAAAAATCTCTTAAAATCTAGGAATGTCATCTGCTCTTTGAAATGGAATGAGAAATTGCGGTCTACCCTGGTTAGTGTTTTCATCGCGATATTTGGATATAAATGAGTCATGTTAATGTAATGAAAGGGCACATTGAAGACAAGGCGCAGACAACCGACAAGAATGAGATTGTTTGAAGTTTAAAACAGCGTAAACCATCTATGAATAAAAGCATTTTTTTTCTGTATAAAGATATAACTTGTGTCCGCATATTTCAACATGGTTTTCTTCTATTTTAGGTCGATTATCTGAAAATGAATTATGCAAAACTCTGCCCTAAGGCCGCCCAAAACGTATGAAATCTATTGCAGATACTTTCCTAATAAAGTGGAATCCGGTAATGTATGATAAAAATGCCATTACCCTCGCCGATGTACAGCAATTTATCACTGAAACAATGATCAATCCAAATGATGAAATTTGTGAACGTGATGAGTCATCTGATGGGCGTCATATTTTGCCTTAATTAACAATTTGACAAATCTGTCACACGAAATGAGTTAGCATATATTGCTACTTTTTAGATGTGTGACGATTCACGCAACGATATATAATGGAATAGATCAGTTGTACTGACTATTGCAAACAATTGCATCTTATTGGAAATATAATAATGTTATTATATATTCTTTTCATGGAATGCGATCGAGGCGTATAAAATTACGTACACCAATCTCATCTGTCATTTAAGACGTGTGACAATTTACATAGGAATGTGTACGATGGTTTTGCTCAAATGTTCAGAGAAAATTAAAGTCTGGATTTAAAGAAATAAAAAGCTAAACTTAAAAAAAAGCTTCATTTCTTCGTCTATTGGTTGTTCGGTCATTTTGTACTCCTCATGACTCTGTGAATGTTCCTTGTAGTGTATGTCACTCATGTACCTCCTTGTCTTGATTGCAACTTCAACAAGCATCATTAACCGTCACTGCTGCGCTCTGCTCTCTTCACGCTCAGCCGATTTCATTGCTCCCGTCAAGATATAAAAATAGTCCTTATGCATTGGAAGATTTTGCTTGTAAGAATATACGAAAATAAGAAATATGCAGCT
>NC_087205.1:46242641-46257641 GCF_015104395.2 Macrobrachium nipponense | reverse complement strand
TCTGATAAAACACCTTTATATTTGCAGTTATTATACATAGAACCCTCATGTTCCATATTCACATAAATATCACCCTTATTTATATAATTGTTCTCCATTCCATCAGCCATAACCCCAATGTTAGTATCAACATCACCACTGTTATCACTATCACTGTTATTGCCCATATCACCATTATTATTGCCACCAATATTACCACTAGTATCCCCAATATTACCATGATAACCACCATTATTATAGCTGCCAATATTACCACCAGTATCACCATTATAACCACCATTATCTTCGCCATGTATATCCACATATGGAATAAAAACACTCGGTATCCCAACCATTATGCCACTAACACCTGTATGGACTGATATCCTGTGTCTCCTACATGCAGGATGGCCCAGCAAAAGTCTGTTGCCCAACGCAACTTTTTTTATCACCAAAAAATGGTTCTATCAACACTCTATCATCCAGAGCCAGCCATATTCTTTTAAAACCTGAAGTAAATCAAACAAAAGCTTCTTTCAGTTTTCTTCTGAAGACTGAAAAAGAAACCCACAAAATTACTGAGTATAACGTGTTTACTTATAAATATTTATAAGTAAACGCGTTATACACAGTAATTTTGTGGGTTTCTTTCTCAATAACCCTAAGGTATTTAATCTATGGCCTAGCACATCACACACCATCTCCGTTGAGGGTTTCAAAGGGTATTGGGAGAACATGGAATGATATAAATCATCGTCCATCAAATTTACCAAGGCTCCCGTATCAATAAAAATTAAGATCTTCATCTTTCCCACTAATCCATGTAAATCGGCCTGGGCTCTGGGGGGTCCCCCACGAGACCGCAATGGCATGTACAAATCGTCTATACCCTTTTTGTTGATTGGCTTTCCAAAAATTTTGCCGATCTCTTTGCCTCTTTAAATAACCTGCTTGGGAAATTCTCATATTATATTTGACTCTACATACTTTCTTTTTGTGCCCTGGTTTATTACAATTGAAACAATGCAACTGTTGCCCTTGATCCATAGATCTTCTCTTATATTCCACTTTTGCACACAAACAGGGAGAAGGAAAATATAAATCCCTTTGTGCTGTATTTCTTGGACTGGTCCATTAAAAATGGTATTATTCACAATGGGACATTTGGACACGTGTTTCTGAATTTGGAAATAAATTAGTTCGTCATCTGATGTAGGTTCAATCTTTTCATCAAAGCTATCTACAGTGGAGTCCAGGACGTCATGTAGAAGTTGGGAAAAATGAATGAGTTTCTGTAGGTTGTTAAGTGAGATAGTATTACCATTTACCCATGTGGAATTTTCCAATTTTACTCCTGCTGAGTAAGAAATCTGAGAGCTATGCCCAACCATGGCGTTCTGACCTTTTCTAATCTTGTAGAAACCTCTTAGTTCTCTCACTGTATTCCCGTGTTCCTTTGTTCCATAGGCTGCCATCAGAAATGCTTGTAATTCAGCCCATGATCAGCATTTTGTATACTGAAAACTACAGCAGCGATGTGCTAAATCACCTCTGTCGAAATCCAACAAGGCTTTTGCCTCAATAAAAGCCTCTGCATCACTTATAATTCCCTTGACTTTTAAAAAGAGTTATTCACTCCCTCAATAAAAATCTGCACTGGCTGGGAAAGAACGCAAACAACAATGCCCCGAAAAGGACGAACCCCTGCTGTCACATTCGTGACTTTATGTAACAAAATATGATCACTATTCTCTGCTTCCACCATTTTCTCTTTCTTAGAGGAGCCCTGACCTCAATAACATTAATAATGTTTATCCAGTTTCCCTCACAAATCACCAACACAAAAGGAATAATGTATCAATCACCACCAAAAAGATAAAAATACATAAACCAGTCCCCATCACAAATATTTCAAGGTTATTGTTTCTCGAGTCTGCGGAAGAAGATCCCCACGATCGTTTTACAGTCAAGGTTATCAGCTGTTCAAAACTGTTGCAAAGTCAAAATCTGATCAAATCTGTCTAATTGTGCCACAACAGAAAATGGCAAGGAGTGAGAAGGAGAATGAGAAAGACCCTTCGCTCTCATACTCGCAGCATTTGCTAAATCTGCACAATTGATCTGACCGAGTCGTCTGCATACTAACACACACATTCACAAAAAATAAGAAAAATGCAATTACTAATACCCACGAGAGAGCAAAACAAAAATCAAATGACCTAGTTAAATACCACTTTAAAAAAAAGTCAAATCACGTCCTCTATATGCATACTTCAGTTACTAAGTCTCACTAATGAAAAGAAAAATGGGATAGATGCATGATTTCTCGAGGTGAGAGAGAGAGAAAACTGACTTAGGAATTCTAACACTCATCAAAATTCCCCACAGCATATCTGCTTCATAATGTCTCCATGACTCATGGCCCCAATACACCGATAGCCCCACTCTAATTGTTACTCTAATAATCACCGTTAAATAACCCTACTGCACTTATAAAACATGTCATGTTCACACACTCTGTATGATGCTATTGTCTTAGGAGGCTGACTCTTTGACCACCCGAATCCTGCTGACCTCACCTTAACTTACCTCATCAGTGATAGAGCAACAGTTGACAAAAAATATCTAAACAAAATCCCTTTTCATGACCTCTGCGTGATATCTTAACTCCTAATTATCCCCATTCTCTCCAGAAATGTAATTCATAAGCCTGATTATCCTTCCTGACTGCCACCAAACTGTTACAGTATAAAAATGACCCTGTTTAACTAAAGGAGAGAATTCCTATAGTAGTAATGTGACCTACCTTCGATGCTCCCAATAACTTGTTCTCTGCATCATTAAAAGCAGTAATTGAATCTAAATTCTAATTCAAACTCGTGAGATACAAAAATAGTCTTCATTTCACCAAATAACTAACATGAAAGTTAAATAAAATGAATTCAAAATCCCCAAAAATCATTAAGATAACATTATTCAAATTCCCAAAAATCATTAAGATATCATTAAAATTGTCACACACTATCCTCACGTCAAAGAAACCCATCAATCTCTCAAATAAATGTCAATAGAGAATTCATTTTCGATAGTGACAAACCGAATCCATCTGTAAAAGAAACTACGTTTAATCAGAAAATAGTCAAGTTCATCAATCATATTAAGTGTCGTACCACACTTCCTCTCTCAGAGTATCTGAAAATAACTGTCACTGTTTTTTTTATCTCGCCAGTCTACCTTAATTGATGGATCTTCTGCCTCCTTTGGCCTTCACTTGTGACCACCACTAGAGTTCTCGTTTGATGGTCCCACAAATTACTGGCTAGAGATTATATGCTGCACACCAATGGACATACAAACGTATCCACACCATTCTACTCTGAAGTACGTGAGTGATGTTCTGGAACTTTCCACGAACATACCCTGTTTGATGCATGAACTAATTCACATATGCACTTGCATTTCTCTGACGTCAATGTGATTTTTGCCCAACTAGGTCATTTGCGTGCCCCACCATCTCGCTGGTGCGATCGGTAATGTTGTGATGGCGTAAGCTTGTCTAGTCTCGTTACAATGTTTTTAAGTTTTTTCAAAACACTCGAGGATGTGTCGTTGTGCATTGTTCATGTCACCCATTGCCGGCCTAATTTTCACTATTACATACCAGTGCCTTTTACAAATACATTTGTTCAGTAAACTTTCTCTGCCCTTATTACCATAGAACAACTTTTTACTCTCCATTAAGTTCTCCAACTTCTCCCCTTGATTTTTATTTCATCCTTTCTTCTCACTCTCTCAATTTCTTTTGGACTATCCAATCCAATCCCCTGTTTACTGCCCATGATCATCTCTTCTGCTGTGGAACTGCTCATAAAATAATTTCTTTTCCTTCTACGAAATTCTTTGCTTTTTCATTCAACCATACACAATTTTTTTGGTTCTCCAACCATCCTACCCTCTTATGACTACAAATACGCTTGGTTTTTATATGCCGTCAACATTGAATTTTTCATATTCTTCCACAACTCCTTCCACTTACCTGTTTTTAACATTGCATTCTATTTCATACATGTTTGCCTAATTGGTTGTATCTTAGCTTTTTTTCACACAAAAAATTACTTATAGATATACCTCCAGCCATACCTCTTCTTTCTATTACATTCCTAAACTTTCTCTTCCATTTGATATAGACCATGAAACACTCCTCCAGACCATTTTATCTCCTAGCTATACATATTACCACAAGACTTTCCATTCTCAGTCACTCCAGGAACTGGACGCCTCAAAAAATTCCATATCTTGCTTTGCAATTACAGTGCAAGCACCATTCAATCAGCTCAGCCCCAGCCAGACGCGCATATACAAATAAACACGCACACACTAGGGTTGCTCTTGAAAATATAAGTCAGTAATCAACACTGCATTCACACTTACCGCTGTATTATAGATGATCTCCTGGTTAGAGAACCTGCTGATATTAGCTGCTCCCTACACTGACACGAAAGGTCCATCAGCAGCTTAATGAATTATCCACACACATATACATTGGGTCATTTAGCTATGTCTTGCAAACTCCCTCACACCGTGGATGCAGCGGCTCTTCATCTCTAATACTTGTTTTATAACATTGTAGACTCTTTGAAACCTTGTATCCCCCATTCTTTCCATACGACTGGGCCATCTCAAAGCCCTTTGATCCATCCTTTCATTTACAGTATCCTCTTAGCTCTATTATGTATCTCCATAATTCTCACCTTTTCAATTTTTGTTAACTTGTATATATTGTGTAAACAATTCAACTCTATGGCGTCCAACTTATTCTTTTATTGCCATTCACATCCCGCACTACCTGTCTTATGAAGACATCCTGCTACCCTTCTTGCTTGACCTACTCTGTACTCACCTCTGCTCCCACCCTACCATCATTCACCCCGTAAGTGGGTAGTTCCGTTAGTGCACCTCATTCGGTGCAATGTAGGCATTGCTTAAGGTTCTTTGCAGTGTCCCTTCGGCCCCTAGCTGCTGTTATTTTCATTCCTTTTACTGTGCTTCCGTTCATATTCTCTTTCTTCCATCTTACTGTCCATCCTCTCCTAACAATTGTTTCATAGTGTAACTGCGAGGTTTTCCACCTGTAACACCTTTCAAACCTTTTACTGTCAATTTCCGTTTCAAGGCTGAATGGCTTTAGTTACCCCAGTGCTTGGCATGATGCCAAAAAAAAATCTATATATCTGTTTGTGAGTATACCATCATTCACAATATTCACTTGCAATAATCTTTGGTATCTACAGCTTTCACTCTTTAACACTTCAAATTATTATTCAGTGATCCATCTTACTGGTTTCCATTTACTCTTACATGGTTACTCACATTTACTTTCATATTCCTCCTATGGCAAAAAATTTCAAACCAGTTCTCTTGTCTCTGCAACATCTCTTTACCTGTTCAGTGTTGAATCATATAAATATCATCCATTGTTCTACAAAATTCACGACCCATCTTCTAAAACTTTATCCCAACACTCATGTCATAAAAATATTAGACTGTCCACCTCTCTGACCTACAAACTCTAACATCCTTCACTTCCATCGGGAAAATATCCATTATTCTCAAGTAATCTATTATCAATACATACATCCTTAACACCTTTTGCATTGCCTCTGTCAGTTCTGGTGTTAGATAACTTTCTTTAGGCCATGCATGCCACATGGGACTTTTCCCTTTGTCTTTCAAAAGTCTTGCACTTCTGATTTGTGACAAACATTTGAGCTACACATCTCCCTTGTCTAAACCTACACTTTTTCTTAGCTATATCCTACCACTCTTCTAGTCCACCAACTTCATCCCTATCATTATTTTAAGGGAGTAATTATTATACTCACTCATTCCTTCTGGACCTTATTTTTTGTCCAGTCATACCTTACACTCTCTAGTAAGACGCTCAGCCACACTTTCATCATCATCCCCTGGTAGTTGGGTCATTTCTGGCACTTCCGTGACCGTGGAGTCCAAACAAAGGTTTCTCTATGGATTTGTCATCTTTAAGAGTTACTTTGAAACATTATCGAGGGTGACCCTCACAAAAGTGTGGGCTAACTTCGCAAGAGGCCAAAATCTAAAATGGCCACTGGGGGCCATCTTAAAAATGACTTTTTCTATGGCTTGGGCTATGGCGTTGATCAACGTACTATGCTTTCTCAGGGTTTTTGGGGTCAAGGATTTCATATTTGATATCATTTTTATGATCAGACCTTGTTATGATAAGGTTACCCAAGATGGCTGCCATCCGCCACGGTCTCAGTTACTTAATAACTGAACGAGTTTTTCTTTTTTTCAGGTGTACTTTTTTGCATGCCATTGGTTCCACTGCACTTCATCTGAATCATTTAAAAATACCCTCTGGAATGTGGTAGCCTATTTTTGTCTCTGATTGCACTTTATTTTTACTTTCAGGTCTGCCTGCACTTTGCACCATTATGCACCTCTGCTAGTAGTGGGGCAGATAACAGAAAAATCGTGCAAATGATGATACAAGCATCAAATTTGGCACAAGTGTCCTCCAAGGTATGCTAATCAAATCTGCCCAATTGGCCAATTGAAAATCTAAATGTGGATTCCTATGATCTAAGTGTGGATTCATATGTTTTGAAGCCTGCTGAACTATATTTTCCTGTTCAAATAGCACTCTGAGACATATTTCTCAAGATGACCACCAAGATGCTTGTCTTTCTTTACATAAGTTTTGTTCCGGCTAGTACATTTTCAAAATTATGCATACCATGCTGCCATTGTTCCATATGTCACAACAGCCAGAGCCGATGCTACTCTGGCATCTTCCATGGACTTAGGTATTTAAGTCCCCTAAGGGACTTGTCATCAAAACAACCTCGGAGAGGTTGAAGGAAGAAAGGTTGAGGGCATCGAGGATTTCAACAAACTTGGTGAAGTCGATAGGCTCTCTCAGCACTAGTGCTCTGGCACAGTGCCACATTCTTATAGAGAATTCTGGTCCCTCTCCATCCAGAGGAGAGTGCCAGATTCTGCTACTTCTATTTCCTTCTTATCCCTTTTGCGACTGATTCTATTTGTACTTTCTATATCTTCTCCTTTGTAATTTCCTTCCCTCTTCATCTTTGCCATTAGGCACCTCTTCCTACTGTATGCTCTGCTTAGGCAGACCCCCATTTGGCAGCAATTCTGGCTGTAAAGGTAGTCCTTCTTTAAGAACTACTACACCATATGAAGTTAAAAGATATGCCCCTTGCAACCCATAGGCTTATCATAATAAGTGCCATACTTTAGGCACTGTATCTACTTAAAGAAACTAGACACATTTATAGCCAGCAAGAATGCTATGTATTTAGCTTGGCCTACTGAGGCAATATTGCTAAAAGCATGGCTCCCTTATACATTATTCATTTAGATTTACTTGTTGGTTAAATATTTCACCCACAGTCTCCCTCTATTTTGTGCAATTTTGTTCATTCTCTAAGAAGAATTATCCATTGTCTTAGTTCTATTCATTCACATTGTGATGTTTTAGTTCTTTATGGAGAAATTACATACTGTCCAGTAAAATTTAAAAATTTATTCAAGGATAATAATTTGTGACTGTAAAACCCTGATGGTACAAGGTCAGTTGTTTTACGAAATTGCCGGGTCCCTAACAGCCCCGTGAAATGTGCTGTATCCCTTCAGGGCCGATTAACAGCATGAATTGCCTTAGGTTAAGTGGGGTGTATTTATACATGACAGAATTAAGAATGTTACTAACCCTTTTATATTAAGGTTAGAATAAGTCCAGTATTTAGTGAGTTGGAATCATCTACTCACTCAGTTATTAAAAATGAGTTAGTATATTAAGATTTGACTAGCTAAATTTTGAGAAATATATATGCTAGAGATGATATTTGTAATAGTTAAATCTAACATTAGAGTAATATCTTTTGAACTTATTATTTCTCACTCGTAATTTAAGGAACTTTCCCAAGAGAAGATTAAGCAATTGTCTTTTAGTAAGATCACCTTGCATTACGCCCAATGGTAGGTTATGTATAACAATTAGCTGCGAATCAGTAAGATATATTTCCATGTTGTCATATAACCGCAGCAAAGTTCATTAGTTCTCAGTATTATGTGACCAGATTCCCTGATGGGAGAGAAAGAGAATTACTTTTTTGTAAAATGGCTCTATTTCGAGGGTTGAAATGACTGAAGTTGGGTAGGTATTATAAATATTTCCCCATTTTCTAATAAAGTCAGGCCAAAGCCAAGGCATTGACTCACATATGAACTCATTCGCCAAACTTTCTCTTTCTCTCCGGCGAACTCTGACCCATCCTTTCTTTCTCCTGACTGCACTTGCCTCTTCTCACCTTTCCAGGTAACAATGCAGATGATGCAAGAGGCGGCAGCCATCTTGAAGAAAATGCAGACCTAAGGCTGAGAGAGACATGTACGTCCGAGGCAAAACGGAGATGATAAAAACTGGTGCAAAGATGCGTCCAGCCAGAGACGTCCAGGTCTGTTCGGCAAACTGCATCCACCTCCAAACCCCCCTTGGCTCCTCTGTTTCCATGCTGCTTGCATAGCTCATTAAATTCACTCCATAGTGCATTGCCTGGATTCATCATGCCATCGAAGGGATGGATTTTAGTTTCCAAGGAAGGTAAAGTGAGAGTTTCAGTACACAGCCAAATCTTTTCTTTTTTTCTTTGCTGTGCCACATGCGAGTTTTGTTCGTATTCTCCTTTATCTCCCGTCCTCCAGCCTCACAACCTCGTGTTATCTTTGTCTTTCATGTAGTTAATATTGCTTTAAAGATTCTGTTGTTCCCCTCCATATAATTTTATTTACTTCGATGCTTGAATGATTCCCCTTTCATTACCGTTCGCTAAGAACAATTATTAGTAGGGGAGATAATGTAAGCTGGTGTCTGTGTATCAGTATCCTTCCGGTTGAATACCGTAACTTTCTTGGAAGTAATTCAGTCATTTCTTTTAGTAGAGGAGCTTATGTAATCTCGTGGGATTTTGAATGAAGAGAAGCAGTGACTACCTGGAATACATTGCTGATATGGTGTACTCTAACATATTACCAGGTGTCATACTTGAAAATGTCGCAGAAGCCCATCCAAGATGGCCACCACTATGTAGATTCTCTTAGATTTTCATCTATAACTCGTTTTAGAGTTAACCTATGAAACAGTTCTCATTAACAATAATTTGTTTAATATAAAAAAACAAATAAAAAAGTATAGGAGCTTTAATTTCATAAGTCCTACAGTTTCCAAGCTATAAAATTTTTTTCAGAATTTGTCACCCAAATATCCTACTTCTCGTTGTATTTCCCTTAGTAACTGATTTAAAAATAATCATTTGAAAAATGTGCTTGAAAAATCATTTGTTCACCGCATAATAAATATAACACACAAAGATCCATTTTTCTATAATTATCTCCTGCAGTATCGCCAGATAGGGCTACAATCAGCGGAGAAGACAATACGGGTCTTTGTCATTCCTATACAAGTACTTACAGTGTTCCCAAAAATAGCAGTTATTTATGTGTTCCATGCTTATAATTGTTTTTCCCGAATATATTACAAATTGAAACTGTAGTGTTTTTTCATTACAGATTGTAAACTAAGCTTTGAGGAAGCAGAGAAAACAGAAAAAATGTAGGACAGAAATCACATGAGAACAAAAGAATTTCTTGGACAGTTAAAATGAACATCAACGGACAATTTCATATCATTGTGCGAAAACAAATTCTCAATTTGTTCTCTAGTTGGAAAAATATTTTTTGCTTTGAATATGTTCAGTGTGTTTACTTTTAAAGTACTTGAGAAAAGAAGTATTTGAACCGTGATGCACATTTAAATCGCTTTCTTCATTAATTCTTTTCCATAATAGCATTGTCCACATATTGTTTTGTCATAGGCAGCTTTAGCACAGGTTTGTAAAAGCCTAGATCCAGCAAAACAACTGGTTCACCTCAGGAGTCACGTGCGATGTAATTTTTTCTACTTTCTTCATGAAAATGAGCTGCATGCTTGTGTTGAGATACTTAGTATCGACCTCGATATTTTATTATAAATGGTAAATTAGAATATTAACAGTAAGCAGAAATGGCATGGAAGGGGAACCCTTCTCACAATGTATATTATTATGTAATATAATAAAATAAAGGCGATTTGCGCATCTCTCTCTCTCTCTCTCTCTCTCTACCCCACTTCCTCCAAGGAATTAATCCTATAACATCCTCTGTTTGTCTGACTACTTGTATACCTGATTTCGGGTACTGCCGAGAAGAGAAAGTCTGTCTGGGGACCACTTGGGAAACGATTAAGCTGGTGCCATATTGAACTCCCGGCAAGGTCACCACATGGGGTGACTGGCTGTGTGTTGGATGGTTCAAGAGAGAATAAGCAGTGCCATATACCTAGACGAGGCTGGATGCAAGACTAACAAACTTAGATCCTGTAGAGAGTAGGATCCCACCTCTTGCTCCTTCTGAGCAATGTTCCCCCTTTGAGAAGGTGGCTGTTGATAGCCCACATGAACTTTATCTTACCCATAGTGTCCCTCCCGCAACGGTGCTTCCCTGAGAAAGACACCTAGCATCTCCTACAGTAGACAGGTAATGTTCAACTCCAGGCTATTAGCAGTCAGATGTGTCATATCTTCGACCTATCTCTTTTTCTGTTTCTAAAGTGAGACCTGTGTTAATATTATACTCATGCATTGTTTTGCGCCTTAAGCCTGGAACCTTGAGTCTCTTAATAAAGTCATATAATTTACGTCACCAGTTCATAATGAATCAGATTATTCGGCACAACCCCAAGTTACAGAACTCCTATCAAACCCAAATCTAAGGAATGAAAATTCCTCTGAAGGTTATTTTTTCCAGCCCCTTCAGTGTCATTTCCATTGCCACATGCACTCTACCCCTACCAGATGGCTAATGCTGCCTTTGATGAGCTTAAGGCTCACTCTGATTTGGGGAAACAAATGGGGCAGAAGGGCCAGGACTTACTTAACTGGGTAAACACCGAGAGGGCTGCAACCAAGGAAGAAAGGGCAAAAGAAAGAGCAGATGGGAGGAAAGAAAGATTAGCCTAAGAAAAGAGGGAAGAAGAAGAAAGAGCAGTGAAGGAGAAAGAGAGAGAGGAGGGAGAGAAAGAAAGGGTGCATCAACTTTGCTATGGCAACTCAGAGTGTACACCCCTTCTCTACATTCCACTTAACAATGTGGGATCTTTCATTTACCCATGGGACGATGCTGCGCTGGAAGCCAGACTCGATCATGTTGGGCAGGTGTTAGACAAATATAAGCCTGCTCCTGGCAAAATAGCTCTAATTTTTGGGGAGGTACTTAGGGGGCAAGGGTATTGGCACTTTCAGTGCCCTCTCGGACGAGGATCAAGGGAATATTGCCCTAGTCCATTAGGCGATAATAAGAGCTTTTGAAGCAATCTCGAACTCATGTAGGTTGAGATGGAGAGGCTTGTCTAAGGAGGCCAACCAAACCTGGTCAGAATGGATGGCCAAGAAAACACCAGCCCTTTGTAGATGGGTTGACGCCTCCAAGGTCAATTCTGTGGAGGAAATCCTGGAGCTCTTCCAGTTAGAAGATTTCGTCTTGTACTCCCTTCTTGATCTTGGACAAGGCATCCCAAACCATTGCAGAGTCCTTTTGGTGGGCCGATACCTATGATACCCACCATCTGCAACTCAGTTTCTTTGGGAAGAAAATTCGCTCTTAAGCACTCCCTACTGCTAACTCCCAGCCAAACCAGCATCTGAGCAATCCACCAAAGAAGCCTGTCTGTGTGTACTGCAATAAACCTGGATACTCCACAGAGCAGTGCCACTCCAACACGGACCCTCAGCCTCAGGTTCCAGCTAAACCCAAAAATGGGAACCATCAAAATCAGAACGCCAATGGCCATTGGACTCGAAACAATAGGCCTGCTCCCTCCTCTGGGGCAGTGCCAAGGCATGATTTCAGCTGCATCTATTGCACTACATGAGGTGTGCATGGGCACACGTTCTAATGGGCCAAATGCCCCAGTAAAACCGCTACTCCTACCATTGCCATGCCCATGAGAGATCCTTCATCCTTAGGACTCCCAGCTCAGGGCCACATATCTGTGGCCCATCCCCGAAGTAGCTATCCTGCTCACCAGGTCAAAGCATTTAATGACTCTGGGTCGCAAATTTCTATAATACGAGAAGATAGAATTCCCTTCAGAGCTAGGCACCAGCTCGTCATGATTGAGAGCCTTGACCACATCAAAATGATCCTTCTTACCATCCGGTCAAGGGTCACAAAACTTCACCGATCTAAAATATGTACTCTGGTGTTAGCGACTTATATTCCTCGGGGGTATGACTTATTGCTGGGACAAGATTTTAAGTCTCTTAAGTTTGGACAATCCAAGGGCCCATGCCCTTCCGTAGCTACAACAAGCTCCCTTGGTCCTCATAGGCCTACTTCTAAATCACTGCCAGTGGCACTTGAAGGCCATGGGCAGTGACATGCTCCACCCATCATGGACATTGAGTGGATTTCAGATCCTCTCCCTGTGCCTGGAACTACATTAGTAACAGCACTATGGCAAGGCACGAGTCTTCTTCCCGGAGCTCCCAGTCCAGGCCACCTCTCGCCTCCTGGTTTGGACCCCCCTACCAGTGGAAGAAGGCAAACCAATTCCAGTAGGTACACACCCAGACCCTCATGACTGCAATGGAAGCTCACTCAAGGTTGCAGCCTCACAATCCACAACTGATTTGGTCACCTTACTTGTGAGCTGACATTGCCAATGATAACCTCCTCCTTTTCTTCCCTGTCCCTAGCTGACCAGTCCCTGAGTAAGGACTCTGCTGAATCAAGCTTGGCTGAGGAACTCAAGTAACTGAGACACATGGTGTTAGTACGGGGTGGGCGGCGGGAATGCTACTGTTCCTGTTTCGCAACAACTGGAAGAACCGGCACTCTGGCACCTTCCTAGGATTTGGGTCCTCCATGTCCCCCTATGGTGTCATCAAACCAACATCGGAGGGGTCCAAGGAAGAGCGGTAAATGGCATTGAGGCTCCAAAAACACTAAATAGTCGATAATCTCTCTCCCCACTAGTGCTGTTGGGAATAATTTTGACCTCCTCTATCCAGAGAATGATGCCAGGTTCTTCCTTTCTTACTTCCTTCTTATCATTTTATAACCAATTCTACTTGTACTCTTCTATCTCTTCACCTTCTAGAGCTTTTCCTATTCCTCTCATTTTATGCTTTATTTAGGCCCAATCATTTGTTTCATGCTCTGCCTATGCAGAGATTCTGGTCAAATAGGTTGGTTAACCTCTCTGAAAATGCCACCAAAAGTATAGTCAGCTTTGAATAGTATGCCCCCTAAAGCCCATAGGTTTATCCCATTAAGCTTTGGCATATGAAGGCAAAATTTTTTAAAGCATTGTTAATTTTCAAGTTATCCATATTAGTTTCATTCACTGTAATTGAATATTTCTTGACTCTATCCTCTCTCGTAATATTGAATATTTTCTAAGAAGAAATATGATGTACTGTATAGTTGAGTAATTTTCGGGCACAATACAATTTACTCATATGAACTCATGGGTTCACTAACAGGACACAAACGTTTGTACTACCTCTTCAAGGCCAACTAGCCACATGACCTTATAGTAGGTATAGAATTATAAATACTATGCTTGACAGAATAATGTTACTCATCGAATTTCTTTATTTTGATGTCATACTGAATTTTTAGCAAAATTTTTAGCAAGGTATAGACGATATTAATGTCATGTAAACATAACTTTCGCAGAACTTTTATTATTTCTTGTTAATTTGTTAACGTGAAGGTTGTGGGAGAAAATTAATTGTAATCTTCACTTGGGAAGGTGTGAGAAGGGTCCCACTTCCATGCAATCTCAACTTACAATTAATATTCTAATTAACAATTCATAATATAATACAGGTGATTCGGGTCTCTTTCCCTCTCTCTCCCCACTTCCTCTAGGGAATTAATCCTATAACATCCTCTGTTCGCCCGACTACTTGTACACCTGGTTACAGGTGCTGCCAAAAAGAGAAAGTTTGTTTGGGAACTGCTGGGAAAGTCTTAAGCTGGCGTTATGTTGAACTCATGGCAAGGTCACCACACAGGGAACTGGCCTTGTGATGGATTGGTGAAGAAAGAGCAGGCAGCTCCTTCTGCCAAGATATGGGGGAACTTTCACTAAGGTGTTAAAAGGGTCTGAAGTAAGACAGACGATCTTAGATCCTTTAGAGAGCGGGATCCTGCTCCTTGCTCCCACTGACCCATACTACTCCTTTGAGAAGGTGAATGTTCATGTCCCACGTGACCTTTGTTGTGCCCCTAAGGTGTCCCTCCCCAACCAGCACCTCTGAGAGGAAGAAACTTAAAATCTCCCGCAGATAGGTAACATGGAACTCCAAGTCATTAGCAGTCAGATGTCTCATATCTTCGACTTATCTCCTTTTCCGTTTCTAGAATGAAAGCTGGGTTAACATAATCCCCTTGCATTGTTTTGGACCTTCAGCCAGAGGTTCAATCAGTAATAAGTGTTGTATTTCATATCACTTGGGAGGTCGAGGCATAAGGTACCTTCAGTACAACTCCCCTCAATCAGATTATGTTGCAGATTATGGCAGAGCCGCTGTGGATTCTGGCTTTTCACTTCATGTGTGCTCTGGCAGGAACCCTCTCCCCCTCCCATATTTTGATACTCCACGTGGGAGTGTCTGAAGATTCGGACCTTCATTATTCTACTTTAACATCTGTTATTGCATTTGTAATCTTGTTTTGGTGTCCTCACACAGTATAATCTTTTCTGATATGAATATTAGTGTAAATACAGTGCATATATATATATATATATATATATATATATATATATATATATATATATATATATATATATATATGTTACGCATAATGTGGATAATTGCCTAATGTGAACATTAGGCAGAAAAATTGCCT
>NC_087205.1:46230141-46237641 GCF_015104395.2 Macrobrachium nipponense | reverse complement strand
TATATATACACACACACACCACACACATATATATATATATATATATATATATATATATATATATATATATATGAATGAATAATTTGATCACGAAGTATATAAAACGTGATGCTATGTATAAATAAAGGTTTTTTGCCACGAAGGAAAAAATAAAAAACGCGAGATAGCCAAGTACTTTCGGTCCTATTCGGACCCTTTACTGAGGCAAACTGATTTTACAAAGAACAACACAGTCAAAAGAAGGCTTAATATACAAACTGACACCACCAGATTAGTCCCACATGTATATAGTTATTATTTCTTTCTCTCTCTCTCTCTCTGTCTCTCTCTCTCTCTCTCTCTCGCTCTCGTCTTTCTCTTCTCCTCTCGATCCTCTCTCTCTCTCTCTCTCGTTTCCTCTCTCTCTCTCTCTCTTCTGGTTCGATATTCTCTCTCCCTCTTTGTCTTCGATAGATATATATATATATATTTATATTTTCTTTCGTCTTTTCATTAATAATAATTTTTGTTGGGAAAATTTGTGTAAAAATTCATGATATTAAATTGTATATGCTCCCGTGTTGTTTTCAAAATGTACTGTTTTCTGGAAGAATCACTTGTTTACTGGGGGTATCCTTCAAGGTGTGGCTAGCCTCTGGCGACTCCTCCTTTCTGTAGAGTGAAATCGCCCTTATGGCTAATCTGGTAGTGTCAGTTTGTATATTAAGCCTTCTTTTGACTGTGTTGTTCTTTGTAAAATCAGTTTGCCTCAGTAAAGGGTCCGAATAGGACCGAAAGTACTTGGCTATCTCGCGTTTTTTATTTTTTCATTCGTGGCAAAAAACCTTTATTTATACATAACATCACGTTTTATATACTTCGTGATCAAGTTATTCATCATGAGGGCCACGTTTACTTTTGCTTTCCTGTTCCCACTGCTAAGCTGTTTCGTCACCTCTTTCTCCAAGTCTCTACAAGAAGCGCACTCTACCAGAATTCACCTGAAATTCCTGAAAAAATGCCTGGCGGAACAAGTGTTACCCAAATCATTGCTACCATACCGCATAAGAAGATACGATCAACATCCTTTTAATGAATTTTCATCAATCATATTAAAACGTCACATTGCTGCCGCGAAAATGGAGGAAAAGGAGAAATTTAAAGAACTGGAAAAAGCCCGACGTAACTTCAACTACTCGATTCCCGCTGATTGGAAACACGCATTAAGGCAAGAAATATATGGAAAACTTCATAGAACTACAGACACTTTGATTAGAAAACTGGACAGAAAATTAAACAACCTTATCAACGACAGTGATTGGACCAATAATGCTAGAAGTGATTGTGTGGTGAATTTATTGAGCAAACAAATAAGTGATAATGCAGTGCGCGCATTAGGCTTTGGGCTGTCTTTCTTCATTTGTAACAAACCCTCAGCTTTATCAATAGCGACATTTCTATATAAGTTTGAAAAATACTGTGACCTACCACAAAATCATTTAGACATTATCAAAGGCATGGCATATAGTGCTACGCATGCCTACCATGAAAATAACTTCCCCGCTCGCTACAGAAAAAGTTTAAAAGAATTGAAGAATGATAATAGCTTACACATTACCAAGGCTGATAAATCCAATAATTTAGTTGTTCTTGACAAAACTGACTACATATCACGCATGCATACTTTACTAGAGGATGAAATAACTTACACAAAACTCGCAAAAACTCCGTTGGACCAAGTAATAAAAAACTTTAATATCAATATCAAACAAATTCTTAAAGATAAAAAAGAACTTTTGTGTCAGTTAACTGTAAAGTGTCCCTCATTACCTTATTTATATGGCCTAGTCAAAACTCATAAGGAAAACAAACCTATACGCCCAATTATTAGTACTGTAGGATCAATTGCTTATAAACTATCTAAATATCTTACTAAACTGTTATCCCCGCTACTAGGAACTGTATCTAATTCACACATCCGGAATTCTCTTGATCTTGTGAAAAATTAAATAACATGTACTAAACCCTAGCGATATTTTTGTCAGTTTTGATGTATGTTCTTTGTTTACAAAAGTCCCTATTGACTCTGTGCTAGAATATTTAAGTAATGAACTTGTACTGCATGAATTGCCTATGTCCGTTAGTCACATAATTTCCTTAATTAAGTTATGTATTTGTGATTGCAGATTTATGTTTAATGGAGAATATTACCAACAAATATTTGGTATGGCCATGGGTAACCCTTATCACCTCTCCTTTCAAACTTATATATGGAATTTTTTGAGAGACAGCACCTCCCGAATATCACACTTATCCCCTTAAAATGGTACTGACATGTCGATGATATCTTAGTAGTCTTACCTGGTGGTATCGATGTAAATGATTTACTGTCTAAATTGAATAATTTAGTGCCATCCATAAAATTCACTGTTGAAACTGAAAATAACAATGCCTTCCCTTTCCTAGATGTATTAATACATAGCGAATCTTTCCAATGCAAATTCAGTATTTATAGAAAACCCACAAATAATTTAACATTTGTACATTTTTATTTTGGCCACCATCTTAATATTAAAATTTCAATTTTTTCTTCTATGTTCCTACGCGCTTTGCGTATCACGAGTCCACAATATCTGGACCAAGAAATAGAATACATAAAAAAGATAGGAAACGATCTCTGCTACCCACCTCATTTAATTGATTTATGTTAAAAAGCTCATAAAAAGTTTTATAATGTTGCTATTAATGAAAAAGAAATGCCTAAAAATGTACTTAGCTTACCTTATTTTCGTGGATTTGAAACCATAAAATCAATATTTAAATCGTTTAATGTTAATGTAGTGTTCTCTTATAACAATACCATTAAAGATATGCTAATTAAGAATAGTCCCGTAACAAATAACAACATCATTTACAAAATTCCTTGTAAGGATTGCCCATCGTTTTACGTTGGTCAGTCTAGTAAAAATTTATGTGTTCGGATAAAGCAGCATATGTATTCAGTTAGAACAGCCCAGACTTCAAATGCACTGTTTATCCATCTGAGTGAAAAATCTCATTGTATTAATTGGGGTGATACCTCGGTAATTGCTAGATCTAATGATTATGTTTCAAGAAATTTACTGGAATCGGCAATTATACAAATCACTAATAAAAACAACCTAAATCTTAGTCTGGGAATGTACCATTTGCACCCATATATTTGTAAGATGTTTATGAAGGACCTCAAAATAAATGAACAACTAATAAATTAGTCCCACATGTATATAGTTATTATTTCTCTCTCTCTCTCTCTCTCTCTCTCTCTCTGTCTTTCTTTCTCTCTCTCTCTCTCTCTCTCTCTTCTCTCTCTCTCTCTCTCTGGTTCGATTTTCTCTCTCCCTCTTTGTCTTGCTCGATATATATATATATATATTTATATTTTCTTTTGTCTTTTCATTAATATTAATTTTTGGTGGGAAAATTTGTGTAAAAATTCATGATATTAAATTGTATATGCTCCCGTGTTTTTTTCAAATTGTACTGTTTTCTGGAAGAATCACTTGTTTACTGCGGGTATCCTTCAAGGTGTGGCTAGCCTCTGGCGACTCCTCCTTTCTGTAGAGTGAAAATCGCCCTTATGGCTAATCTGGTAGTGTCAGTTTGTATATTAAGCCTTCTTTTGACTTTGTTGTTCTTTGTAAAATCAGTTTGCCTCAGTAAAGGGTCCGAATAGGACCGGAAGTACTTGGCTATCTCTCTTTTTTCATTTTTTCCTTCGTGGCAAAAAAACTTTATTTATATATATAGTATATATATATATATATATATATATATATATATATATATATATATATATATATATATATATATATATATATATATATATATATATAAACACTTCAATAAGAAAAATTAATAAATGCACACAAAAATAACTTTAATAAGAAAAATGGATAAATGCACAAAAAATCACTTTAAGAATTAAACGCAACATAAAAATTTGCAATGTGTAAAAAATGAAATAGTTTCACCAAACCACTGTTGTGTCATGTACATACAAGCTTTCAAAATGACTGGTTAAGATTCTTTCATCTTTAGTAGAAAGCATTTCGAATTCTAATATTAAACATAATGTAGATCTGAAAGAAAAACTAAAGGAGTAGGTTTGATGTTGTATCTCTATTTACAAAAGTACCTTTAAATAACTTGTTTGAATAGTTAGCTGAATTTTTAGATAATTATGATTTACCCTTGTCCACTCATAACATTTTAAAACTGGTTAAACTCTGCATTTGTGATTCGGTTTTTACTTTTGACGACAAATTTTATACAGAAAAATTTGGTATGGCAATGGGAAATCCTCTTTCGCCTGTTTTAAGTAATTTATGCATGGAATTTTTTAAAACAAGATTTTTACCAAATATTTTACCTTATGGTGTTCTGTGGTTTAAATATGCATTTGTTTTCAAACTGAACAATTTGGTACCTTCCATTAATTTTACTTATGAAGAAGAGCGTGATGATTGTCTTTCATTTTTAGATGTAAATGTTCACCGTACTCTAATTGGCTTCATATACTCAGTGTATAGGAAACCTACAAATGTAAATTCATACATTCACTATTATTCTAACCATAGTTATGAAGTCAAGAAGCTACTTTTTCCTCCATATTTTTCAAGAGCCTTACGTATCTACAGCCCATAATTTCTTTAGGAAGAGATTGGAAATATTTTCAACATATCGGAAAAATTAAAATACCCTAAATATTTTGTTGAATGTGCTTTGCAAAAAGCACAAAAAACTTTTTATTCTTTAACTACGAGAATGGTTTTTAACAATGATAATGTACTTATTTTACCATATAATGATCTCTTACGGAGGGTTCCAAGGTTTTGCAAGAATTCAAAATATAAATGTTGTTTTTAAACTTTCAAATGCATTGAAAAACATACAAATTAGGAATTCTCCCAAAGTTTCTCAGGGCTGCATTTACGGGGTTCCTTGCATGAACTGCATTTTTATATCGACAATATATACTCGTAGCGTGAGAACGGGACCAATGTCGAATGCTTTATTTTTACACATTGATAATTTTAATCACATGATTCATTGGGAAGGGCCAAAAGTTGTTTTATATTGTAATAATATAACTCGTGGAAATATTGAATCTGCTTTTATTAAATATCACGGTGTCTTAATGAATGTAACCCAGGGTATGTACAAACTAGACCCATTTGTTGTTAACGAAATTTGTAAGGTTGTTTCTTTTCAATCACCTGTTGAGTTGTTCTTGACCAGCTGTACTGGTTTTAAATGGACTTTGAATACTTGTGTTTCAATTTTTTCAGCTTTTATGTTTACTTTGTTAGATGTTCTCTGTGTTTTTAGCATTGTACCTCAAAAATATGTTGAAATAACACGAAAGCGCTTGGTACTCCTTTTATTTTTCCTGTGGCCTTGGCTATATATATATATATATATATATATATATATATATATATATATATATGTATATATATATATTATATATATATATATATATATATATATATATATAATGGAGGTTATTATTTTCTTTTGCATCTCAGAAGAAATAATTGTGGTTGAGAATTATGTTCTCACTTAGTCGATGCAAAGCTATCTTAAAAGAGTAGGAGTGAGCGGTCCATTTCGACAAGAGCTAACGCAACCATTCCTTCTTGTCAGTGAATCCTCATTTTCTACTGTTGATTCATCAGTGTGTGTCTACATCCAGAGCGCATGCGCTATGACGGTCAGTTCAAACACGTTGCTCAATACCATATAGTTTTTTGTGGTGGAGGCCATCCTTCATTCCCCCTTTCCCAACGGCTATTTATTTACGCTAGGCACAGAAAAGCGTCTAATGCGCTCTTGCATTTTGCTTCTTTCATTTTCCTTGAGATTTTATTTTTTGTTTGGGTTTGTTTCAACATCTCTTCCAGGGTTTATGCATTGTGTGTCTTTCACAAATTTCTGATCGGTGATGTTTGTACTTTTTCAAATTTAAGAATTGAGATAACAACTTGTCCTGCAGCTTCCAGCGGCTCACTGTCTACAGTCTTTTTAAAGAAAGCTCAGTTTGTTTATCTATGGCTAACCAGGACTTGAGCCTAGAAGTGAGTCGTCCTTCGTCTTATTCTGAGTCTCTCTCAGAGCGCCAGTTCATCAAACTTTTCATAGACGTAAAGGAAGCGAGGCGCAATACTCGAGACATTATTTTCTCGCAGCTCCCCAACAGAGGGCCTGGAATACAGTTAGGATAATCACTAGTATGTGTTCCAGGTATTAGGAAAATTCAGGTTATATCATTTGCATATCTGCTTGTATGGTGTTTTTACGTTGCTTGGAACCAGTGGTTATTCAGCAACGGGACCAACGGCTTTACGTGGCTTCCGAACCACGTCGAGAGTGAACTTCTATCCCCAGAAATACACATCTATCACCCCTCAGTGGAATGGTCGAGAATCGAACTCGCGGCCACCGATCACACCACTGAGGCGCTTCATTTGTATATCTGACAGCCGATGCGTATGCGTTGATGGTGAAGTGTTTTGACCGTTATTATAGGAAGACATTCTTCCTTCCTAAATAACTTGCGAAAGGTGTCCCACAAGGATTGTTACAGCATGCGCTCGCTCTCAGCGTGCACCCTGAAGGTTACGTAACCACTTGTTAGTGACCAAAAACTTCACCTGCTCAACAAATTGTTTATTTCATGAATTTTGTAATGGTAGGGACACACTGCAAGCAGATATCGTTTTTGCTGAAAAATATTACGTGTCAATCTTGGTTCGAGTGTGATGTAGTTAGACACCTCAAAGTCACTCATCGGGATTACCCCCTAAGGGGGTAGTGTTATTAGTGCACCTCACGCGGTGCACTGTAATCATTACTTTAGGTTCTTTGCGGCGTCCGTTTGGCATCATAGTTGCAACCCTTTCACTTCTTTTGCTGTACCTCCTTTCATATTCTTTTTCTTCCATGTTGCTTTTCACCCTCCCCTAACAATAAAAATTTGTTCAACATTATATTCAGCGCTGAATGACCTCATAGGCTCCAGCGCTTCTAGATTTTATATTCCAGTTCCAATTCATAAGGATTAATGCGTTGAAGGAATTACCAAGAAAAAGTCATAGAAATGGTATCACATGACAGAATTTTATCAATTTTTGCATTTAAAGCTCCAGCAAATTATTGCTTAAAAGCAGGTTACAAAAGAAAAACACACACGCACATACACACACATACCAGTACGGAAACGGCACAAGAAATATTACCTACTACTTTCTTACTTCGGTGAAGTGTTACCTACCTTTAGCGAAATGGCCATGGACATTTATATGTCCGACGTGATGAGTATTGTAGGAGAATAGTTTCCATTTTATGCAAATAAAGATATTTAGATTGCTCTTTCCGATATGCCAAATAAGCAAAAAAATCTCCAGAAAACTGAAAAAGAAATGATTATAAATAATACATATTTGCTACAGAAAATAAGATGAAACTTGGAAGAACTAT
>NC_087205.1:46190141-46225141 GCF_015104395.2 Macrobrachium nipponense | reverse complement strand
CGTGAATTTCCCAACACCATCTCTCCCCAGAATTCCCCATTGTGGATGTGAATAAGAATGATCATGAGGGGTCTGGTGGCTGGCAGGCACAAACAAGTAAAAGAAAAGAACCTCTCGTTTGCCTGCTGGACCAAAACCCAACAATTGTGATTCACCTTGCCCGAAACCTGAGAAGAGATGTCACATAGTAATTCACAATCTGCGCTCATCGGTGACGCTAAGCACTTAAGTGGGGAGAGTTTTTCACGGGCACTGACCCTCATCTCCCACGAACTTCCATGCAAAATTAAACATAAAGTGGCTTACAGGATTACCTGCCTATTTCAACACCTCGAAGTTCTTAATGGCAAGAATTTTGGTCCTAATATAATAGTCACAAGATATAATCTGGGACCAACCAACACCCCAGGAGAATTTACTGATACCCCAAGCAGGGTCACTTCCACCACATGTGCCAGCCACCTCCCACAACGAGTGACCGCTGACTCCCCCGGTTAACCCCCCATCCACCCAAATGATCAGTGCTTTCATCTTCCATCTTCATGAGTAGCCATGGATACATTAGATATAATCTCTTGGAATATTTTTAGCCTTAAGCAGAACATTCCTCTCCTAAACACGTAGTGCAAGAACTTCAAAGGCATCATTGCATAGCAAGAAACACTCCTCTGGCCACAGAACTTGTCATCTGCGATTCAATACATGGAGACTCAGAGCCTTCTCGACTTCATCGATGCGAGTTACAGATCAAATCGTAGCCGGTCGCCCAAAAGGGGGTCTTTCTATCCTGTGGCAAAATTTGTTAGACAACATGCTAAATGTGATGATCACAGGAGTGCCAGATTGCTGGGGCTTCATGTGACAGTAGGGAACGCTAAGTTCCTAATAATTCAATGTTTATATGCTCTGGGAAAATAACAATAATTTTGATCAATACTGCATGATCCTAGGTGAGTTACACAGTATTATTCATGCTTCTCCTGCTGTTCATATCTGTAAAATCGGCAACCTTAATTCTCACCCCTCAAAACAATTTTATAACGAACTTACTCGCTTCTGCCAAAATCGTGCTCTCCACATTAGCGATGTAATGCTCCTCCCTCCTTCCTCCTATTCCTATATGCAAAATAGAATGGACATAATTACAAACTCCTTGCTGGACCATTGCATCACATCTCCACAACTTCATAATTCTATTATGACCTACAATATTCGCTACGATCTTGCAACGGGCTACGATCACATCCCTTTACAGGTCATTCAGTACCCTATCCCTCTCTACCATGAACCCCCTAACTGATCACCCACCAGCTGTAAACTGGGATTTTAAAAACCAACCAGCTGTAAATTGGGATTTTAAAAACCAACAGAAAACCAGATACTTTAGGGTGACTACGGAACCAAGTTGTCAATAGCTCAACTGGCAGACAACTCACTTTGTAGTAACACAAACTGTAGAAATGACCACCATAGGAGAGATCTGAAAGAATTGTATTTGAACATAATTTCTGCTATGCTTACCTCTGGCAGAGCTGCCTTTAGATTTCGTCAAGGTAACTCTCATAATATATAATCTCGAGAAATATTTTTACTGTGGAGGCAAAATGGTAGTCTGAGGGAAAAAGGACACTGTGTTACCAATAAGACAGGCGAGAGTATAGTTCAAACTTGCTCTCAAGTACTGCAGATTAAATGAAAAGCAAGTAAGAGCCGATGCAATGTCTAGAAATTTAGAATCCGGTGATTATCCTCGTCTTTGGAAAGATTTCCTTAAGCCTCAGAACTAAAAAGCTATCACAGAGAGTAGGAGAAGCAGTCGGTGACGAGGTTATCGCAAGTAGTATGTGGGGTGATCACTTCAGCAATATCCTGAATTGCATAAATGATCAAGACTCCCAAAGGGATGTAGATAACCTCCTTACTGATAACATTTAATTTCATTTCGCAGAACGCATTACGCCAGGTAACATCAGCGATGCCATTAACAGCCTACCTGATAATAAATCGCCTGGCGGCGATAGTCATCCTGCAGAAGCTTTCAAATTCTGCCATCCAACAATTTACATTTTGCTAGCTGCCCTATTCAATGCATGCATAATCAACCAGTTTCTTCCAGACACTTATTTAACTTGATACCATTAATCAAAATCAAGCTAAAGGATGTAGCTCTCCCCAGGACCGTTTCCCGTCGCAGAATATATTTGGATTTATTTTGGAGGACGACTTTGAATCTGTACCTTCCGGACCACACGCTTGGATATTTCCTTCACGGATTCTGGCAGACGCAAATATACGTCCGTTGTGCGTGTATGTCCGGAAGGTAAAGATTCAAAGTCGCCCTCCAAAATAAATCCAAATATATTCTGCGACGGGAAAACGGTCCTGGGGAGAGCTGTCAAGACCCGAACTGACATTGACCGGTCCACCACGTCTGCACATCACCTTTCCAGTGTTTATAAATACTCAAAGCAAAAGAAGAAAACAATCGTTAAAACGATAGTCGGCTAATATACAGAGGAGGGGGAGGATGCGCAAAAACGCTGAGAAACGATCGTAAAGCCACTTAAATTGTAGTAACACAAGAGTAAACATACTCAGCAAAAGGTAAACTTAAAAGTAAACAAGGCTGATTTAAACCAACAAAAAGAAAATAATTTTACGTCAACCTAATATGGACAAAAGTTTCTACTAAGAAAAGACCAGTGCCCTTTAAATGATACAAAAAACAAAAACCCCGAACTATAGATTTCTTCAGAAAAATCAGAAACATCAGTAAAAGTAAGAAAAATATAGAACCTTTGGGAAAATTTAAAACAATCAATCCCTAATTACCTTATTTCTATGGTCTCCCCAAAACTCACAAAGATAACAATCCCTTCCGTCCCATAATCTCATGTGCTGCAGCGTTTAGCTACGGAATCTCTAAATGGTTAACCGAGCTACTATTCCCCTTTTTGTGAACTTTTTCCCCTAGTCATATAATACATAGAGAAGACTTTTGCAACAAATTTAGGTCGGCAAATATCCCCACATTTAACGTAAAACTTCTCAGCCTAGACGTAGACTCCCTTTTCACGAAAGTACCATTAAAAGATGTATAAACGTTCCGAAGTTCGATTCTCGGCGCAGCCAACGTGGAATCGAGAAATGTATTTCTGGTGATAGAAATTCATTTCTCGATATAATGTGGTTCGGATCCTACAATAAGCTGTAGGTCCCGTTGCTAGGTGGCCAATTGGGTCCTAGCCACGTAAAATATATCTAATTTCTTCGGGCCATCCCTAGGAGAGCTGTGAATCAGCCCCGTGGTCTGGCAAAACTAAGTTATACTTAACTTTTCCTCAAAAACAAACTACGTAGAGCTATTCGCTGACCACTTCCCGTAGAATTTATTAGAATAATGAAGATTATAGAGCTCTGCGTCACTAATAACGTCTTTTCCTTTGGTGATAACTTTTACCGTCAAAATTTCGGTTGCAGTATGGGGAGCCCGCTTAGTCCTGTGTTAGCAAACTTATGTATGGAGTATTTTGAAACAGTAATGATAAACCGTATGAAGCCTGCAGATATGATTGGGCTTTGTTATAGAAAAGCGAATGGGGCGATTTAGATGTCGTTTTACAAAGATTAAATTCTTTGGTCCCGAGCATAAAATTCAAAGTAGAATGGGAAAACAATAACAAATCTCCTTATTAGGTGTCTTAATCATCAGAACTAATAACAACTATAAATTCACTGTCGATAGGAAAGCGACATTCTCACTTCCATACATACATTTTTACAGCTATTATGACATTTCAGTCAAACTCGAGATAGCAAATAACTTATTTCTTAGAGCCCGGAGAATTTGCTCCCCAGATTTTCTCAACAAAGAACTTAAAACAATCAGAAGTCAAATTAGCTTGTTAAAATACCCCGAGCACACAACAGAAAAAGCTGTACATAAAGCAAAGAGCAATTTTTACGAAACTACAGGAAACAAAGAAAAAGAAAAGTACACAAACAAAATCATGATCCCTCACGTGGATAATTTACGAGAGATCACACAAACCTTAGGCCCCTCGAACCCTTTTATCTTCACTTATCCGAATACACTAGGGATATCATTAACTAATGTTCAGTAGAAACCATTTCTAAAAACTTTGGAGTTTATTAAATCCCTTGTAGGGACTGTGATAAGTCATATTTCTGTTTCACTGGCAACATAAACGATCAGTTAGATAAGGACAACATAGTACAGCAATTTTCCCTCATATAAATAACACAAACTTACTATGGATTTTATACAAGGGCAGCTGTCGATACAAATGTCAAATGGTGGAGTCTTCACTAATAAAACAAGATGATAGGATCAACCTCTCCAGTGGAACCTGGGACTCTGATCAGATAGACAACATCTTCCGTAAGGCAATGGTGAAGTGGATTAAGACAATTAACAGAACCCACGATGGCTCAGTGGCGACCTCAGGCATCACCTAAGGGCATATCTCCTACTATATGTCTCACTAAAGAAACGCCTTCTGCCATTCACTGCTTGATAAGGGTGGAAGTAAGCCTACCGAAATATAGTCCTTAGCTTTAAAACTGTTTTAATGGGCCTTTCATATTTGAGACGTATTTGTTTTAACAGAATAATTAATTTACACACACGCACACACACACACTCACACACACACACACACACACACACATATATATATAATATATATATATATATATATATATATATATATATATATATATATATATATGTGTGTATGTGTGTGTGTGTGTGTGTGTGTGTCTGTACGTGTGTGTTAACAATAATATTTTTGTAAGCCGCCGACCACGGAAGCAGTAAACCGAAAACTTAATATGTTTAGGTCACCTCTGGCCTATTTTGAGAAGGAGCGAATGCTTGTCAGCCACTCTTGGCAGAGCGGGAGAGGGAGAAGCCTTAGTTAGGGTTGCAGTAATAGCCAATATGATTCCATGATTACGCTGTTGCATATCTGGTTCCTTTCTCTTTATGGCTTCTGTAGACAGAAGCATTAAGCACTGGCCCACTTACTCAATATAAGTTGCTTAAATCTTGGAGGAGGGACATGCCTGCTTATCCAACACTTTCTTTTCCTGAATGTAGAGCCTGTCCTTTATAATATCTCTTTTAATCTATCTCTTCTATCAACCCTTATGTCTTTCTCTCCCCTTCCTCCATCACTTTCTAGTTTACACTCGTCCCAACCGATCATCCTCCATTATTACCCCGTGAAAGAATCATCTTAAAAACAACTTCGTCCAGCCTGAAGGTCCCACGTTGTCAACCTCTTCCCACTTTGTATCTCCACACTTTCTACTTCTGTTGAACAGACCCGATGCTTCTTCATAACCTTACATAGAAAGTTCATAAGTATTCTTGAATTCCAAGAAAATCACCGGGATAGTCCTCTCTCTCACACTTTACGATTTGGGCCTTTTACACTACATTGAGCTGACATGGTTTTTTTGTTCTCCGGTCGAGATCAGCGGAGCTTGAAAGTTTTCGAGTGTGAAAATCTGCACGTATTAAGATGTCTTTGTCTGGAACAAAACTTTGTGTGTGAGATTCAGGGTATGATACTGACAGCTAGCATATCTTTTCCACCTGTCCAAATGCTGAGAGTTGAGCCGTGTCCACACAGTAGCGTAAAATTGGTTTGATCCTATTTATGAGCCAAAGCTATGTCCTATTAAAAACTAGATCATTTCCATCATCAATACCTTCAATGACAGCAAACTCTGAAAGCGTCGGACAATAATTTATGAGATTTCACGCTTCTTTAACCTGTGCTTAGCAATTGGAAAACGCAAATTATCACATTTTTGTTATTGACATAATCTGCACCCAGACCTCCCCTACTTCTGTAGCATTTTTTAAAACTTATTGCTTTTCCTGGGACCTCATTTAGGAAAATTTCTTTCAGTTCTGATAGCAATATTAGATTATATGTTATAAAAATAAATAGATAAAAAAAATAAACAAGTAAAAGAAACTTAGACAAAAAGATTCGAATCGAGAACTTTTCCAGACTTTGATTTTGAATAACTGTAATTCTCTTTATTTCCCTTCACTCGCCTTCAGGACCACTGGGTGGTGATCATTCAGATTTCGATTGCATCACCTTCATAAAGCAGATTTTTTCGACAAAGTTGATAAGTATTAAACAAAGAGAATATTCTTCTGTCAAAATGTTCATTACAAGAAACTGAAGCACGTCATATTCCAGTTCGCCCACAGAGATTACGGAGATTTCAAAATGAGCAGCGTTGACGTTACTTTCGCCAAGATCACCATCGGCAGAGGTAGTACTATAGAAGACATGGTCAACCTTCCTGCGTAAGCAAGAACGGTACCTTGCCTGAAAATAATCAATTAACTGAACATAACTGGAATATCATGGACTAATATTAATTATAACCGAATTACATCAATACTAACGATAACGATTTTAGTGTTAGAAAAAATAGAGTAATAACAATAGTAATGACAAAGAGAAAATGGAAAACTTCCTTTTTGTTACCGACTTTGCTTCTTGGTGAAAATGAAGCTCAAATGATGTAGAACTGAACAGCGCCAGTCATGATGGCATGATTTGCATAATCTGAAGGTCATAGAAAAGAGAAAATGATACATGATTGCATATTCAGACATGGCGACTCAGCTGTCATCATTCTCAGTCAAAATGGTTTCTTCTATGAAATATTATCTGAAGTGTGTTGTTCAATGAGTTTGTTTTTTTTTTCTTTTTTTAACTCACCATTTGCAATTCAGTGTCATGAAAAAAAAACAAAAAAAGGGAGGGGGGGGGGGGGCCGTCTATTAAACTGTAAAATCTCAACCTCCGCTTTTAAAACTGAACACAGTGGTCAATGCCAACTTATATGTGCACTGTAGTATTTTCCTTTATGTCAGGATGATAAGAATTTTGGAAACGGCAAAGATACTATATATATATATATATATATATGATATATATATATATATATATATATATATATATATATATATATATATATCTCTATATAATATATATATATATACATATATAAATAAAATATATAATATATAATATATATATATTATATAATATATAATATATACTATATATATATATATATATTTATATTGTAGGTCTTCTTTTAGCCGTTTCCAAAATTCTTATCATCCTGACATCACTTGGTGGTTTCCTCAGGGTTGCTCGAGATAGTGACTCATTACAGGTTACTGAATAGTGAGCCGAGGGGACTGTAATAGATGTTTGCTATGATGAATGAAATCAGGGGCAAAACCGAGAGTGAAACTGTTATCCAACCTTGCAGTCTCCATCTCTCCACGTCTCCTTGAACTGAATTCCTAAGGAATTTACGTATGTACTGAAAAACAGCTTTGATTTGGCTGAGTGTTCCATCCTCGGAAAATATATAATAAATTAACAGTGACTGATGAACAGAAGTCAGGTTTACATGCCCAATAAAATACTTAACGTAAAGTATGAAAGGTTGTGAGCAAACCTCCTGTCTTATTTCTCTAAAAGAAAAAAAAAAAAAATCGGGAATTTCAATGAACTTCTAAAAGCTAGACCTACTCCGTTCAGAGGCGTTGACCTACTTTGAATACTGTGATGTTTTTCTGGCTGTCCACTGAGCGATATACAGACAGCACACTGCTGTTCAGTTATACCTCGTTCTCACAGTCACATCGGTAAGATTTCATCCTCATTCGCATAGAATTCTCTCGTTTGTAAAAGAAGACAGGGAATGTTAGGCCTCCAAGCACTAATTGCAGATGTCCCTTGTATTAATAAATCCCCTGGTACACATTTCACTCTCAAGACTCCTTCAAACAACTTATTCACGTAAATGGGTCTTTACGTCTCTTGTCATTTGATTAAGTAGGAGAGTACCAGATAGCTGGAGGCGTTAAGTTATACGTTAGGGACCACCTCAGTCCAATAGATTGTAAAATTAAACCATGCAAGAAGTGATTCGCATCAATATAAACAGTCTAGGGAAGAAGATAACTCTAATACTAGTATACAGACCTCCCCACCAATCACAAATGTTCGATGAGAAGCTGCGATATCAAGTGATTTATTGCACTTGTGTGCTGGCTGTCATTGCAAAATGGACAAGTTTTTGCATTCAGGTTCAAATTAACATTTACTTTGAGTTTTTCTTCGTGGTTTAGGGATTTGCACCTCTGTAGCGCATTGTCCTCAAGTATACGAATGATGAAATTAATCGCTTCGAAAAATTCTTTCAGATCATAATCGCTCTTACATAAGTGCTCTACAACTTTACAATAAAATTTACCTTCAGACAACTTTTGGTTAATAAGACTCATTACCATACCATGACTTAGATCATTCTTACTCAATCTCTTAATTTGTTCTATCAAAATAGTTAGTTCGAAGTGGAATTTCTTTAGTTCCACAGGGTTCATTGAAGGCACAAAGATATAGGCTAACAGCCGGTGTAGTATGATTAGTGTCTGGTGTTCATTCCCGTACTGCTTGTCAAGCAGATCTAGAGCAATTTGATAGTTAGCTGCAGTTAGGCTCAGAGATCTGATGACCCTGAGCGGATCCTTTCCCAAGGTACCGAGCAAGTATGTGAACTTAGTCACGTCATCCACGTCACTTCTACTATTAACATGAATGTCGAATAATTTTCTGAACAGGGCATATTCGCTCGCTCACTTCTCCGTCGAATGTAGGGAGGGTCAACGGTTTCAGTTTTGGCAAATTCGCACTCTTTGCCGGAATGCTTAGCGTGTCATTTCGGTGCAACAACAAAGAACTTGATTTGGTTGCCTCACTCAGTAGCTGGCTTAGCCTAGCCTCTATTCCTGACTCTAATTTAGCCACATTGGATAAGTACAGCGAACGAAGATGCCTTTCATTCTCTCTAATACCCTCTACCAGATTCTGGTACACGGTCGTGGTTCGTGTTTCAATCAGCTCGTGTTGAGCTTCTAGGATCAGGTCTGATAGGAGGCCCATTGTGGCAACCACCATGATGATTATTTACTATAAGGGATCAAAAACAAGAAAAAGGGGACGATTTTACGTTACAAAGAGGGGGGGGGGAAAGGCTAATTAAAAATTGGGCAACTGTGGACTCCTACTCGGCTTGATGGTTGCACTCTCTTCTGTCAGACTAATTACCTTGCCTTCTCAATGCCTTCCGGGCAGCAGAGCACTTGTCATCCAGTTTGAAGGACCAAATGTCGCAAATTTTTCGCGTTTTACTTTAATTAGTTCGTGCCCTGGTGTTCTGGGTGAAGACAAGGTCTGAAGGACTTAGCTGCTACTACTCGGGGGAGGGTTTGAGAAGACAAGGTTCACAATTTTTACAAGATTTTATTACAAAAATAAATTAATTAGGATACATAAATTTCCCCACACATTACTTACACGTTAACAACCCAAAAAGAGACATGAAGTGACATCAAGATCAAATAATTAGCAAAGTAATTTGGCACGTGACTGTTACAAAACTCTATGTCCATTAGGCAGACAAACAGGCCATTAATAAAAAATCTGTTAGCAAAACGCACATAATTAAATTACCCATGAAGCAATGATTAATATAAAGCCAAAACGCACGACATAACACTACGGTTGTTGGGGATGGCCCGCAATTAACTTACACTATCTCATAGTATGGCAGAGGAGAGGAGAAGGGGACCAGAATTACCAGAACATGATCGCACCTTGGAAAAGAATGATGCTTTCTCCTCGAGTTAGGCTTAACTACAGCTTGGTGACGCCAGCGGGCAACATTCTAGAACTACTTCAGGATCTGGTTTATTACGTCTTATTTTTCCCAGCAAATTATAACTTTTGATCTTGTACGAAAGGTTAGAATTTATAGCATATTTTTAATTTCAGATAAGCTAAATTTCGCCACCTCGAGCGAGTCCATCCTACGGGTATGACATGGCCACATAGTGTCGTATATACTAGTTTAAATATTCGTATGCTAAAAATTACGTGGATGCGTAGCTGAACTCACGACGTCATCGTCTCTTCTTCTTGATAAACTAACCTGACGTTGCGGCAGGTTTGTCGCTAAAAAGGGGATCCGTCCCTTTTCGCGACATCAACATTGATGAAATGTCACATGCAGATTTAAACACATGCACACACACACATGCATACAAGTAAAGCTTCCGTGAGATTATAAGGTGAAATAAATTCATTAATTCCAAAAAAACAGAAAATGGTTAACTACTTTTACCATTGTTCTTAAAACGAATTTGTTTTGGTCAGTCATCATTGAGAAATGACCTATGTACTAAAGGTGTAAACACAAATGATATATACAGTATATACTCGTGTATCAACGAATTTCATGTGACATGCAACCCTTAAAATTTCATCCCCAAAACATGAATTCATTATATATCTTGTCTGTCATGCGATTTTCATTTTCGATAGCCCCAGATTGCATTAGACTAACCTTTTATCCTCTGTAATCCCATCTTGTCAAATAAAAAATGAAAGTAGAAAAATAAAACTAGTCTTTACTTACCAAACGTAACTAACTTTTGCTATAATATACAGTACTACGCTGTGATTGTAGAGCGAATTTCATTTTTGTTCATCTGTACCACACGAGGCTTTCAGATAAGATTACCAAACTTATGGCTTATGTAGCAATTCATAACCATCTCTTTTAATTAATAAGCTGATATTAAATTGCATGAGGACCACTTAACAAAGAACTGACATGAAGAACATCAAGGGACATAAACAATCGAATAGGAAGACAGCTGTTTTGCAACTTTGAGAGATTTTAATGTTACTTACAGTATGTTAGTTTACTTTTGTATACCCGTTTTACATTTATTTTATGTAAAAAAAAGGTATAATTCCAGTATAACCCATTTCTTTTAGTAACTGAAAAATGATTCGCCTAATTTTTTCGATAGTAGGCCTCAGTCAGTTGATTTTGAGACCGTAAAGATTTACCTAGCCTACGGAATGCATATGGCAGAGAAGATGAGCAGTCTCTTCGGTTATTCGGGGAGTAAGCCTACGAACTACTTTGTTGTTGTTGCTGTTGTTGTTGGGGCGGGTAGGAAAGCCTAGAAAATGTCTGAAAAGGGTGTTTCACATTGAGTTAAAGATATAGGAGTTTTAAGATAGGATATTTATGATTTGTTTATTAGAATGTAAATGTAAAAAATAATGTGCGTGTTATACAGTACAGAAAAATTATTTATAATGAAATATAGCGTATTTTTTCACTTTTGTTGGTGAAACAACAGGCTATTTGGCTGTAGATTTTAGCAAGTTTTAATTTATTTGATGTACTGAATTTAGAGGCTTTATTTCTGGTCAATTATTTTGTGTTTCTGCTTGTAACTGAGAATATACTGTGAACGTGTTTAATTTGTGTCTTTTTTTTATCTGATCCGTGTTGTTAGTATGAACAGTACTAATTATGAGTATTAATTACGAAAACCCCTTCAGGTTAAGTTTGAAATATAATATTTGCAACTTATGCGTCAGGGCAAAATCTTGCAAGCGTCCTGAATAAGCTGGAGGTCGAATCACGTCTTGTTTGCATTAGGATGATGATATCATGATAATAATGAAGTATAAATATGGATTCAGTAAGTAAAATATCAGTTTCATTAACATTATCTTTATCTTAGACACAGCTGTAATAACCTATTTGACTCAGCAAATGGAAACTGTAAGTGTAACACCCAACCTACATTTTGTATCTCGTGCATAGTCCTTCAATATGGTCACAACTGATAAGAAAGTTGCTGTATAAAAATACATTAATTCTGATGAAACCATAGTATGCTGCGGGTAAACACAAGTTGGCTACGTATCTACCAAAATGTGATTTATTTACAAGAGAGAAAGGAGAGAGAGAGAGAGAGAGAGAGAGAGAGAGAGAATAGGGTGCTGCTTTTCCTTGAAACTATATTTATAAGAATATCTTGTTAAATATAGGGGCGAAGGTAGATAATTGCATTTTACATAAAATTTTCACTTTAAAGTGTAAAGATTGTCATTTACAAGCATAGTGAGTGTTTATGGTTATGTGGTATTACAAGGTAAGAGAGAGTTACGGTACAGAGTTGCCGTTTTACACCCGCAGAGTATTTAAACAATTATTATTTATTTTTTTATTTTTTATTTCACCCGAATCCGATAGGGCATTGCTTTATTGATCCGGATAATTAAAAGATGACCTACAAATTTCATCAAAGATATCTCAGAAGATGTTGAGGCCATGGCAAGAAGAATTAAGTGATTAAGCAACCCACCAGTTATATACTGTTGCCAACATTGTTACAATACAGTGCTGGAAACAGTGTCAATGAGGATATTAAACAGATCAAAACTTGAGATATTGTCAAATATCACTTCTCTATCCACAAGTTCTGATTACTTTTTTCTCGGGCTGAGATTTGACTTGGTCAAAAAAACTTTTGGCTAAAATATCCATTTAATTTCTAGTTCCCAATTTGAATATTGGCTTGAACTTTGATCCTGAAGCAAAAGCTAAATTGATGCATCTTAGTTGTTCATTTATTCTGAATAAAGGTTTCGATCAATTCAGTTCATAATCACTTTAAATTGAGCTTAGAGGAGATTTTTCACTGTCAGTAAAATAGGATACCTCTCTACCACTTGTGTTAACAAGGATTCTTTCATGTTACTTTGATTAAAAACGAAAGTTAGAATAGGATTGTCTTCTTGTTTTCCAAACTGAAATCAAGTGGTTATGAACAAACAAGCTCCTTCTCCATAAATAAAAAGTTTTCGGAAATAATGTTGCTGTTCCTATACTTGCTCGAATTTCCCGCAAAAATGTATCGTTTTATTTCACTACTTTCTTCCTAATTGAACTGTACAGGTGCCAGCCACACATACGTATGCAGTATTGACTTGTCAACAGTAAATAAATGAAAGTAAGTCAGAGAGTTTACGTCTGAATGATTCTAGTAGTAGCACATACTGTAGGTTTACTGGGTCGCAATAAATAATGCAATTTTTCTTCTGTTGGTCACGATAAAAAAAGTTTAAAAAAAGCAAATTTAGAGTAACAGTTTTGAAATAAGAGTGCTCTTTAAGTAAAAAAAAAATAAATAAATAAAAATAAAGATGATCTAAATGGAAGAAAGTAATTTTTCCATCACAGAACAACCCTTTTTTTACTACGATTTTCTATTGGTTTTTTTCTTTTAGAACGACGATCTGTGTACTTCAAGTTTGATCCTTCTGACGGACGAGGAATGGGAATGTCACGCCACTTGGATGGACGGCGCTCACAGATTGCATTGAACAATTTGTCTAATGCTTCAGTGTATTCTTACCATGCTCTTTTTTATTTATGTTGCTGACACTTATTATAATAATTTTCTGTCTGCGTGACCTTATTACTTGTTTCTTGTCATCCTGGTCGCATTATAAAGTGTCTGTCTTTTAAGTTCTCTCTCTCTCTCTCTCTCTCTCTCTTGCTCTATTTTTTTCAGCTCATTTATGTCTCTTTTGATAGTTTTATGATTTAAAGTTATAAGTAAATTTACTTGTTTCTTCTCACATTTATAACTCGCACAGCGCTAAAACACCTATATCAAACGAATGTACGGTGCAGTTACAAGAGATGGTTCAGTGTATTCTGTTGAGGGTGATACACTTAACAATAGATGGCTTTGTTCGCTGCTGTCGTTGAGCTTTGAACTCTTACCTCTGCTTCCTTAAGGAGAAGAAAAAGGAAAAAAAAAAAACTATACTTCGTATGGTAAAAAAAAAAAAAAAAAAAAAAAAAAAAAACTGAAACGTTACCCCAGTTATCCTGGTTATCCCACCTCTTTCTGTCATAGCAGTTATTGCTCCTAGTGCGTGGTGGATTTTCTCTTCAGCCTCTGGTGATCTGAGTACGGAGTGACTATGTCCGTGAGGTGGCATTCATCACCATGTTACGACGAATCTTTCAAGGGCGTATTCTTCAGAAATTCGTAAAGGACGGCGCTGCATTAGCTCAGCAATCCCCTTAGTGTTTACGTAAAGTAATGTGTAGGAGGTCTGTGACTTCGCAGTGCAGTGCTTTATTATTGCCGTAATGATGTCCAGATCCCCTAGTGTCTTCATAAATATTAGCATCAGTTTCCAAAGACAAAGAAGATATGATTTATCTTAACAAACAAAACCATAAGCGATGTTAGTAGAACGGTCAATTTTTTTTGACGGAGGTTTAAGGTGTGTTAGTCAGTCGTACTCTAATTTCTATAGTGTTGCACTTTTACCATTCCTGTAATTGACATATTGGCATTAATAGATGCTTATGGGATCCTTCCGTTCTAAGTCGCAGTCTTGATTGCCCATATATTGGTGCCTAGTATTTGTCAAATGTATTCACTTCCGGTAAACTGATGGCTTTCGATAAGTTACTTGGGGAACTGTTCGATTCCACCAGTCCACAACTCTCATCGAGGACGGGAATCAAAACAGAATCGACCACTAACGGAGAGCTGGAACACCTCTCACAGATTTCGGCTGAAATTTCATCCAGATTTATTTTGCTTCAGGTTACCAATAACTGGATAAGAAGTATTATCATAATTCAGCTCTTTTAATTCTCCTTTGTTTAACTGGTGTTTGTTTTTATGGCGATATGTTCTTACATTTTCACTGTTGTCGAAAGCATTTCAATGTCTTCTGGTTTCTGGCGTTGTGATCAATGAATGCACATAATCCATGAGATGTGGAGCGCACATCTCATGCTTATTTTTGGGACGTTTTCTACAGATCTTTTACCTCTGAATGTTTTGACAGCAAACATAAATAGCAAGAATGATCTTGAGACCACTTGATTCTATTCTATTCACAAAGAATCGCAACGTTATCTCCCGAGAGAGTGGTCCGTGGAGGCTGTGTGGGTGCGTGTGAGGAGCGTCACGGCCGCTGAACGGGAGACTTGGGAGGTCGCGATGTGGACAGATTGTCAAGAGCGTGCGTCATGTGTTGCAAAAAATTTTCTGTTCTGCTGAACCTTGCACATGATAGAAATTTGCATGCAACAGGAAGTTGAATGTTATATCTCTTATTCTCTCTCTTGGCTTTTCGTCCAAAGGCAAATAAATCTGAGTTATATTGGAATATCATCAGTGATACCTTTCATCGCAGAGCGTCATAAGATCGCCGTCGCTCGTCCAGCGATTATTTTCAGTTTCAGGAATTCTTGCAGTTGACGGATTTTCCTTTAAGAATCCAAGTTTCGTTCTTTGATCCTAGATCGGAATGATGCATGTTTGCATCGTGAGCGGTGTTCCACGCAGAGCGAGAAAGCGCAAGGACGCGTGTTCATAATGAACCTGGCAGGGCCACACAATGCAACTGCTTTGTAGGACCATTTGTATCATAATCATTCAAAGTTGTCACACTGACCAGAACCTCATTTTGTGCTTCTGGATGATGCAAGGAACAGCACCCCACTTGCTTCACAAGGGACACCATCTGGAAAATCAGTAGTCCTCCTCCGCCTCCTGATGAGGTTCAACTATCATACAATCTCAAGGTTGCGCCTGTGATAACCTACATAGACACACACACAAGACCACGCACACATGCCGATACCAACACACACACATAGAAACATGCACATATATACACACGTGCACAAACACATACACACACATGCACAAACACACACACACTATAAGTGCACACATAAACACACGTACAGACGCGCAAACAGTGACACAGACATGTGCACTACACACACACACACACTCACATACAAACACAAGTGCAAACACATACACAAAAATACACAAACACACACTCATGCGCACACAGCAGCCTCCAGATTCATAGAGCGGGAATGAAGCCCATTGACGTGAACCATACATCATATCCCTCACACACATTGCGCCATTCCCCTTATTTTGGACGCATTCCTACGTTTCCTGACTATTATGTCCTTCCTTTCCAACACACTTTGCAAACCATCTATCAAACACTTTCTACAAAGACCTCTTTCCTCTAACGCTACTAATTCGTTCACATGACTACGGGCATCCACTCTTTCCACATGACTAAACCATTTCAAAATACTCTGTCCTTTGACCTGTGTTCAGGTCAAAGGGCATTTCTCGCCATTTCAAGGCTTCTTACAATTGTATATCCTAATATACTAAATAGATAGTTCATCTCATAAGCGTTAAAATGTTAAAATTCAATTGTTCATATACATAGGCTATATGTAGGCTATATTGTTGCATGTGTTACTTCATGACGCTTGCATTTTCGACTAATTAATTTTTCCAATAAAAGTAGGAATAGAGTAAAAAGGAAGCGCAAAAGGTCATTTTCCAGTTCAAATTCAGGTGTTTTGCCCACACCTGTTTTCATCTTCAGAAAGCAGCGGCATAATAGTGCCAGGGAAAATTAGCTCTAATGCTGCTCACTGTCAAAGAAATCATAACACTCAGATTCTCGCCCACGATAAGAACAGCAGCTTAATTTCACCGTAAATCAGCTTAGTGTCACAATAAATCAGTTTAGATTCGTCTCTCTTGTCATATAGTTTGCACCTTTTCCAGCGTTCAAAAATTCCTTCTGAAGTCAGCGAATAGAATAGAGCGACATTAGGACTCCCCGAGAATTCCCTCAGCATTCTCAAACTATACTCCAGCTACGAAAGGTTGAGACTTTCCTACAATTAGCGGCGTTGACACGTTTCCCATCTTGCCAAAGGAGGTATTTAATCCTAATCCAAAAAGGTACATTTTCAGGATAAACCTCGAGGTTAAGGTTAATCCCGAGAGTGGACATATACGAGCGTACTGTCCAGCTATTTGTTTTAATTCACAAGTGACTTCGTTTTAAAGTAGTATATGCCATGCGTATGTATGCTTACGTTTAACGTATGTACTTATATATATAAAACGTATATATATGTACACACATATATATACCACATATGTATAATTTAATTAGAGCGTATATATATATATAATATATTATATATATATATATATATATATATATATATATCATATATACATATATATATATATATATATATATATATTATATATATATATATATATGACCTGATCTCGGTCATTTGTGGGTTCGGGATATGAAGGAAAAAACAGGAGAGAGAGAAGTTTACGTGCATGCAATATAGGACATGCAAAAATAATAATCGATGAAACGTTTAACACAGGTGTATTCTTCTTAGGTACACAGGTGGCCTTTACTAGTAATTATTACGTTAACTATGCTAATGCACAACCGGACGGCAGGTTAGACTGTTATTGACACTTCATGGTGACACTCGTCTTTGTGCGGGGCACTTCAAAGGCCCTCTTTCAGATGGCATCATTATGCAAGAAGCTGATTGGTTATTCTGGCTCCTTAGACACAAGGGCCAATCAAGAAGGGATATAGAGATGCGTGGCACTCTTTTGAACTGCTCAAGCCATGCCAACTTGGAACGTCTTTGCGGTTGACTTGTTTTGTTACACATACACACACAGAGAAGGCATATTCAAAACTGTATTGAATCAGTTCATCACTCTCTCCCCAGTTCTTGCGTCCCGCAAGACATACACTGATCTTATGATTTGCGCGTTGTTGTTCTTCTTTGAGTGCCATACCGCCTTTGAGTGCCATAACGTCCAGTTTGTGCAAAATCTAAAACTATTAGGGTAGGGCCTTGTGGCGTGTTACAAACACAAGTTACAGCAAATGAATCTCACGCCTCACAATGTGTCATACAGAAAAACAAATTTAGGTTCACATACAATAATATCAATGTAAAAATTGATAGTCACAGCTCCAGCTCAAAAAAGCTAAATTCATAAATAAAAATTCCCATAATCATGAGTCAAAAATGAAACGTTACTCATAAGAAATTTGGTAAAAGTATAAGAAAACGTACTGAATTCTTTCTGCAATTCAATAAAAACAAGACAATAAGAAATAAACATTCAAAGATTACACACAAAAAATTACTTTTTTCAAAATAATCTCACATTCCCACATCATCGATGGAAGATCACAAATTTCTGACAAAGCATAAACAGTATTGACAACGATATGAAATTTTAGACAGTATATGTAGTTGGCATCGGTAGAAATGTTTGAAAATTAGATGCATTGCAATAAGGTGTTTAATATGACTTGAAATGGAATAAAAAATAATTATGCAATAAAAAATAATACAATCATGAATACATAGACTCACTCATTATATGCTTGGAACTGTAACAAAAGGAATTTTTAAATTTTTACTACACATCAATTTCTCAGCAATAACTGACATGAAACAAAAGTGCATAAGCATGTTTTTGTTACTCTCTGTTCACTTTGTGACGGACACATATATTCATGACTCTCGCTGGTATGCTACGCAAGGCACCTACATGCACTCACAATTATGTGGATGGTTTGCTTTATCGAAGAGGGAGGAAGGGCGGCACAACAAGTTACTTTTATTATTTATTTTTTTTTTAAGAAGAATTTATCTCGTGCATGTTCGGAAAACTGTGACTTGTCAGTCAACTCCCTTACACACTAGCAAACCCACACACACTCAACACATGTACAATCCCATGGCACTCGCTCAACATGTTCACACAACAGCTGACTCACTTGTTTTCTGTGCGACTCACCCAAAGGTGTAACTGAAACATTTAACTGTATGTGTCGCAGTTCCTCTCTCTCTCGGTGGCTCATGTCTTACAGTACTCTTGGGAAGAGCGTCTGCTACTCTTAATTACTCTCTCTTTTTTTTATGATACGATCAATCCCAACAATGTCAAACACTAGCAGTTGCTTGATCCTACGATCTTATTGAGAAACTAACATTCTTAAAGACATTTCTTTATCAGGTATAAAATACACTCCATCATCAAATTTGAAAATAACTTCACTTTCCCAATGAAAATCTGACTACTCTTTCAACAAATATCTAAGTCTCGCTACTTTACTCGAACAAACTCTTTAAGGAATTTAAGTTGATAACTCTGTCTTTAAATCTTAACTACAGTTCTTCGATGGGGACTAATGGAATGTATTGTCGCTCGTGATACTTTAACTATAATCAGAACACGGCCTAAGAGAACCATCCGTTTCTTTTCTCTCTCTTATTTTTTTTATATTTTTTTCTAATGTTACTTTCTACAAATTCCCTATCTGGTTTTCCCTAACATAGCATGCAGTTGATTACACTACTAAAGGCTACACAACTCGTTCATTGTACAGTTGAACTAATATTACTATCAGTGACAATTTTTAGCAATCACGACAGCAGGTAGGGAAACGGCTTCTAGGCGGGGTCGAAGTCTCCCACTTCCGGGGGTGTGAAGGGTATCCTCTCATCACATCCCCATAGTGTCCCAAGACACTATCCTGTACTGTCCCTCTCTCTCTGCCATACGGTTGAGATGTTCCCGTTATCTATGCAATTTGCTCACAGGTCAGCAGCTCTATTAGTGCCTGGCAGCGGCGCCGGCGGTTCGCTACTGATGCTATTAGTTTGCTTGCATCTTCTTCACATCAAGCCTGGATTCTCGCACCGGGTTGCTGGCTGTCATCTGACGTCTATCAGCTATTCCTCATTCTAACATCGCATCATCCTATTCATACCTTAGGTCGAGGTAGGTAAGGGAACTTCTGCACTATTCACCTTTTTAATACCATCCCTCTACTCTTCAATAGGTCGCGATCAGAAGTAGGAGTGGACTTCCCCCTTTCCACGGGGTCATGGGGGAGAGGCTCTGGTCGCCCTCTCTCTGTCACAGCATTCTTGACTCGTAGGTGGACAGGTTGTTCTCTACTCCCCTACTTCTCAAGGGTTGGGGATTTGGTATCCCTTCCCTCACAACAAGACAACAAGGCGTCCCTTGTTCCCGGGCACTGCATAACAGTCCCACACGGCACTGGGGGTAACCTGGGGTACCTTCCCGGTATTACCTCCATGCCATCTCCTGCTACTGGCAACTTCCGTCCTTCCTGGTGAGGTTGGACTGGCCCCCACTGCCATCTCTCCGTTCAAAACGCGTTCGTTACTCCTCTACTTGGTCTGCTACACAAGTTGGTTACTCAAGGGGTCACGAAGGGTGTTCGGGTGCCACCACCACGGCACCATCGTCGTTTGAATTTGGCGCTGCAACCGTCGATTTTGAATTCTCCCACACTAGTCTTTGTCTGTTCATATGTCTCGTACGGATTTTTCCAATACTTTGTGAATACTTCCGCCGGTTGGAATTATTCTCTCGCCCGTTCATCACCGAATTTGGTCACGAAACTGTCTAACAGCGGGAATTTATTAACGATTTCTGTGATCGCACTCTGTCTGGTAAGCACTGCGTTTTTCAAAATCGTAGGGTGTGTGATTGTACACTGTCTTTCTGGTTAGCACTGTGCATTTCAAAATCATATGGTGTGATTGTACACTGTCTTTCTGGTTAACAATATGTATTTCGAAATCATTGGGCCAGTAGATTTATTATTACCATTCTTAGCACGTTCACCACTTTTCTGTCGATTTCCATTATTTCCCTCGTCATCACCGTCCATCAAACTTTCTCTCGTTTCCATGTTTACTTCACTTCATATCACTGTTTATCGCCAAAATGATTTAGCACTAACGTTTGTTTGATGCCACAAGACCTCAAAAGACCTCAAAAGACCTCATAAGACCCTATAAGAACTCACAGGACCTCATAGCACCCCACAAGATTCGCAAGACCCCACAGGACCTTACAGGACTCAGGAACCCCACAGGACCTTACAGAACCCCACGACTGACACCAAAATTATATGACCTGATCTCGGTCATTTGTGGGTTCGGGATAGGAAGGAAAAAACAGGAGAGAGAGAAGTTACGTGCATGCAATATAGGACATGCAAAAATAATAATCGATGAAACGTTTAACACAGGTGTATTCTTCTTAGGTACACAGGTGGCCTTTACTAGTAATTATTACGTTAACTATGCTATTGCACAACCGGACGGCAGGTTAGACTGTAATTGACACTACATGGTGACTCGTCTTTGTGCGGCGGCCGACGGGAACGGGACTGCGGGCACCTCAAATGCCCCGTTTCAGATGGCATCATTATGCAAGAAGCTGATTGGTTATTCTGGCTCCTTAGACACAAGGGCCAATCAAGAAGGGATATAGAGATGCGTGGCACTCTTTTGAACTGCTCAAGCCACGTCAACTTGTAACGTCTTTGCAGTTGACTTGTTTTGTTACACATACACACAGTATCACTTATAACAGTTTCACGGGACTTCTGAATATCACGGAGAAGGCATATTCAAAACTGTATTGAATCAGCTAGTATATATATATATATATATATATATATATATATATATATATATATATATATATATATATATATAAGTCATATCACATTACCGTGATTCATATACATACATCGAGCTACAAATGTCCTTTGAGATCTAATTCGCTCTACCTTGGAATTAATATATTTTCATATATGCTTAACTGAAGGGGAATTTTTATTAGGCGATGATAGAATTGCCAGCTCCCGGGCGCGAACCCATGAAGCCATACAAATCCAGGACGTCAGTGAATCTTTTACCCACTCCTCCACCGCAAGTGGTTCGCGCCCTGGAGCCGGCAATTCTATTATTGCCTAATAAAAAATTCCCCTTCGGTGAAGCATATATGAAAATATATCAATTCCGAGGTAGAGCGAATTAGATATTAAAGGACATTTGTAGCTCGATGTATATATATATATATATATATATATAATATACATATATAATATATATAGACATACAGTATTATATAGATATGTAAATGATATAATATATAGATAGTATATATATATATTATACAATATAGCATATACATATGATATATATATAGATATAATATATATGTATTGTAATATATATATATATATATATATATATATATACATATATATATATATATTATATATATATATATATATATATATATATATATATATTTATATATATACACATATATATATATCTATATATATATTATACAATATTATATATATATATAATATTAGTATTCTTTATATATTAACATACATAGTAATATATCTACTATATATATCTATATCTATATATTATACTATATTTATATATATATATATATATAATAATTTTATATATATATCACACCTACATATATATTATATGATATATATATATATACATATATCTATATCTATATATATATATATATAATATATATATCATATATATAAAATGTACATATATATATATCTTATATATACATATATATATTATATGTACATATATATATATATATATCTATATACTTATATATATATATATACATATATATACAATATATATATTATATATATATATATCTAGAGAGAGCTATATATATATATATATATAGAGAGAGAGAGAGAGAGAGAGAGAGAGAGAGAGAGAGAGAGAGAGCCCTAATTAAATTTTGCATCAAGCATCCCGAAAAAAGTACAGCTGGGCCTAAGTAGTAGCAATGATGTTTTGATCTCCGTGTTATGCTTTTGTACCGACGAATGGAGGGAGGTGAAGACAATCGAGATAATCCTCTTATTACTGTTACCCTTAGTGGTCACTTCCCTTGGTCGTCCATAAACGAGGGAATGGCAGCGCCGCTCAAAAATTTTGCCAGATCTACCAAGTTGTCACCCTTTTTCCTAAAAAGTTTGAACGAGTTTAAGAAAACATGGTAACTGCAGTGCTAATCACCCTCGAGTCTCAACCTTTCGTATCCGTATTGGCACGGATCGCAGCACCTTTGAGAACACCTGCCTTACCCTTAACAACAAGGCAAAGAAGCTGACTGTCCCTTAAAACTATTGTTAAATTCCCTGTCCAATTCTGTATGATCACGTTAACGACCTTTAGCTGTCATTAGCGCCTCATGCCGACCACCTAGCAGGTCGCCTACATTTGGTCACAACACATGAGAAAAGTTAAATATACCTTAGTTTTACCAGACCACTGAGCTGATTAACAGCTCTCCTAGGGCTCGACCGAGGGATTAGATATTTTTACGTGGCTAGTAACCAATTGATCACCTAGCAACGGGACCTGCAGCTTATTGTGGGATCCGAAGCACACTATATCGAGAAATTTATTTCTATCATCAGATATAAATTCCTCTGATTCCGCGTTGGCCGAGCCGGGATTCGAACTTCGGACCAGCAGGAGGAACACCACAACACATGGGAAAGGGGACAGATTCAATTTTCACCTCGCCCCTCTTGTTTGTGCCTCTCGCCAGAGAAGCCATTAGGAGAGGTCAAGAGATCGGGATTCGGGAGGGGAAAGGAAGGGTAGTAGTTCGCCCCTCTGATCGCTCTTTTGCGTGCCCCTCTAGGGGTGTGTATGCGTATGTGAGTAGTACACTGTATGGGCGTGATATCGCCCAAAATTGTATTGACACACACCACCAATTAATTCACTACATTCAATAAATATGTTGAAGTTGCACACTATTATATTTGGGATTTATTTTTGACAACGAACTTGATAATTATTGTAAAGTTTTTATGTTCATGAAAACCTTGTAAGTCAGTTCTTCATTCGTGGTAATTGTATAACTTGTCTCTTTTTTTCCAACAAAACCCGAATGCAGGACGGAACGAACAGCTTCTTGGCTCAACTTTTTAGTGTTGTGTAATGATGTGTGTGTGAGTTTAGAAAGGGCGGTTGCCCTGATTCTGTGAATTTTGTCGTAATTTGTTTCATTTGAGTGTCATTGATTTTCAATTCCCCTTGAGTGATTAATTTCATTGGTCACTTATATGTTATTACTCTTTGATATGTTTAACTTTTAGTAATTGAATTAATTTTAACTTTACATTTATCAAATGCGTTTCAATATCCCTCGATTTTATTTTATTTTTCCTATGTTTCAGTTTTATGGATGATGAATGTAAATTGATCTGATAAACCTTTATTGTGTTCATACATTAAGGTTATGCAAATAACTTTTAGAAACGAGATAGCACAGTGGTCCTCAAAGGTCTGAAAATCAACCCGTGAGTACTCCCAACATTTACAGAGAGAGAGAGAGAGAGAGAGAGAGAGAGAGAGAGAGAGAGAGAGAGAGGCGATTTATGATCCGAGTTCATGTCTACAGTCTACAAGGACTGCTCAGAGGTGAAAGTACTTATTTGTGGTACTATTCATTAATGATATTGGTGTGTTATCCTCGTTAATAATGAATTGGGTTGAGATACCTCCCCGTAATTTAGAAACCGCAAAGGGAGTTTTGTGGAGTTGTTACGTAAGGCTTTTAGCGGTTTTTGACCAAGTAACAACGTTAAGCATAATACAGTCCACTATAAGTCCATCTTTTTCGCCACAGGAGACGTTAGATTTAAAGTTATTGGATGTGTATTATGTAAAATTATTTCAGATATACAAAGTAAAATTCCTATGTTATAATCTGATTGTTTTGACCTTTAGTTATCATAAAATGTTCAAGTATAATCAATGCTAGAAAAACAATATATTTTTTTAAGTCTTGTTTAATAAATCTCAATACAGTAAATATATCTTTATACTATGTACTATATGCAAAGGTGAAAATATATGTATGCAATTTCCTTTGATAATAGCAATAACAGTGTATCACATAGTACATTATCTGCAGGAAAGAAATAACATACTAAAGTAAATAAAAAAAAACTTACACTAAGGATGAGGTAACTGAGATCACAGAGGTATCATTTTATACTATTATAAATAAGAAAACATGCATTATAGCCACAATAGAGAAATAACATGAAATAGCATTGTTAATAAACAAAAACTGTACTAAACTTACCACAATAGCACGAGATCACAAGTAGCATGATATATAATAAGAGTATATGGAGGAAAAATAAAAGAAATAAACGTCATTAAATAATGGAGTGATTAGCATAAGACAATGAGGTAGTATATCACATTACTCTTAAACAAAAAAAAACTTACAAAAAACTAATCTCAATAATGAAGAGGTATATGACATTTATCATATTATGGGCACCCATGGTATAGGAACATATAAGGCATGGTAAGGAAAAAAAATAGAGTTTACTACTGTATAGACTATATTACAAGTACTAGTACCACTTTAAAAAAAATTATGCATATTGTTTCTTAAGGATATCAGTCATTGTTACCATGCTGTCAGCTATTACTCTTACACTTCCATTTAATTGTTTTACACTTTCATTTAATTCTTTTTGATTAGACAATATATCCTGAAAAATATCAGAAACATCTGCCAACACCTCAACTGCTTCATGCTCTAGTAGGCCCAATCTTACCAAAGCTTCCTCTGAAGGTTCTAGAGCTAAAATTTCATGAGGACCACCACCTAAAAAGATAATAATACAGAAATTAGTTACTGCAATAACTCTGGAAAAGAAACATCAATGTAATTGTGTAATTATTGACAGTAATTATCATCAATGACCTCCCACATCTCTACCTCATCAAAAAAAAAAAGTGACACTGATACCACAGATAGAGTATGGTACATAACAATCTACTCAAGTCACAACTAGGCATGGTTAGGTTAGGTTAAAGTTGGGCTGGGTTAAGAATTGGTCTTGTAGATGAGACCCTTTTAACAATACGGACCCCAGTTTTATCCTTTTGAACAGGTCCCATACTCGTGTGGGGCTGCTTTTCTTCAAAAGCTCCCTAACTTTTTACCATAACCTAAGATTAAATGGTTAACATTCATTTGCGGCAGAAATGCCATACATGAAAAATGCCTTAGAATTGTGTAAAATATATGAAAATAAAATGATTTGGGTAAGCAAGGCATATTGGCAACTTATGCAATACCTAATACCCACAGGCCTAGGCATATCATCGCAGCTTAGCCTAAAACATTTATTTCCAAGCAATATCATAGGATGCTTTTGCATAGCCTAACATATACTAGGCATATATCATAACTAGCATGAAGTTAACAGTACAACATAGGCCAAGGCCTAGCCAAAACTCGCTTCAATCTAGGTATGCATGGCAATTAGTAGTCTTTGCTAAATTAGGCTAACTTAAACTAGTAGCCTATGCCTAGGCTATGTCAGAAAATCTTACCTGTCTTCTTCATTTTAGTTGTATGTTGGGCCATTTTCTTTTTTATATCAGAGCGATAATCCTTGAATTTTTTTCTAACATCCTTCCAAAGTCTTTGGATGGGGCTGACACTTCCCATAGCTGCTGTCACCTCTTGCCATGCAGCATCTCTCAAATTCCTTGTCACATCCATCTCTGAGAAGCTTCAAACTATTACCGCCTTCCTTTTCGCCCCTTCTGTCACCATTATATACAACGCTGCTTCAGTGAAGGGAGATTGCTTCCTTTTCTTAGCCACAGGGTCCATTGTGTCACTCTCTGACGCAGACGCTCCTTAATCGCTCTGCCATCAACAATCAGCTGATAAGCTGCTGTATCGTGATTGGTTCTCATTCTCTAGGCATGCTATGATATGGGTGATGTGATTGGCTGGACTATCCAAAGGCGCCCTTGTCAGAAAGGCAGCCTTTTCATGCAAAGGCACATCAAAGGTGCCTTTGAAAATCTTTGCGTATATGATTCCGCCTTCATCGAAAGGCGCTTTCGGCGAGCAGTTGGGAAAGCCGCCATTTGTCGACAGGCACCTTTGCGTAAGGCTTGTTTTGAGTATGTGGCCCCTGGTAGGCTGGTACTTCGGGGTTGGAGGCTAGTTCACGCGCTAGGTCTTCGTAGTTGACCCCGAGGTGAAGGGAGTTCATCTCGACCTCGAGAGGGCGTCGGCTACAGGATTTCTTCTGCTGGGGACGTACTTGATGGAGCACCCAAACTCGGAGATGGCCACGAGATGACGTTGCTGCCTTTCGGACCAGACGTCACCCACCTTGATGAAGGTGTGGACCAGTGGCTAATGGTCCGTCGTTATGGTGAAGGGGATGCCCTCCAAAAGATATATGAAGTGGCGGATGTCCTGGTAGACGGCAAGGAGCTCGCGGTTGAATGTGCTGTAGCAAGTCTCGGTGGGTCTGAGCTTTGATACGTTGAAAGGTGGCCCCAGCGTTCCGCAGGCTGAAGGTGGAGAAGGCGAACACGAAGGATTCGAAGGAATATCGCTGTCTTCGGAATATCATTGGGATGGACAGGGACTTGAAACTACAACTTTGATAAGTCGATCTTGGAGAAGACCTTGGTGCCATGGAGGGCCCAGTGAGGTCCTGCATGTTTGGCAGGGGGTAGCTGACGGGCGTGGGGACAAGATGCAGGCACCGGTATACACCGCATGGCCTCCAAATACCATCTGCCTTCTTTACCATGTGGAGGGGGGATGCCATGGACTTGCTGCCTTTTTACAGATCCCCATCTTCTCCATTTCTTTGAACGGGGTCTTGGCTTCCTGGAGGAGCTGAGGTGGGAGGAAGTGGAACTTGGCATGTGTCGGGGGTCCCTTGGTCTCAATATGGTGAAGACACCGTGTTTGGGCGTGACCCCAGCCACCCGGCGAAGCTCGGGGCGGAAGGTGTCCGGAAACGCCTGGAGAAGGGAGGCGCTGGTGGGCTGTGTCCACCAAGAGGCCATGGTGGGCGAGGAAGTCCGCCCCCAAGAGAGGGGTTTGTATGTTGGCGAGAATGAAGGTCCAGGTGTAGGTCCAGCCCAGGAACAGGATGGTCGGAGCCCTGTTGCTGTAGGGTCGGATGGGCATCCCGTTTGCAGCTATGAGGGCGGTTGGGTCATTGTGGGTGCGGCTGCAATCCTCTGCAGATGAAGGGAACACCGACTGTGTGGCACCAGTGTCAACCAGCATCCTGAGGCTGGAAGTGCTGTCCTGGACGTAAAAGCCCCTGGGTTGGGACTTCGTTACTGCCACTGCTTGTTTTAGGCACTGCCCCCGTCGTTATTTGAAGGGCAGAAAGAGCAAGGGCGCTCGCACTTCTGTGCCTTGCTGTCGAACTGGTGGTGGAAGCGGCACCACCCAATGCCTGGGAGGGGCTTCGGTGATCACTGGTATGCTGTAGGCTGTTGGCTGACAGAAGAGAAGAGAGTTTTGCAGCTTGGGTGGCGGTAAACTGAGCGAAAGCCTGCTGCGCCAGACTTTCCATCTCCATGGTTTCGGCATTGGTTGGATGAGGTTTGCTGCATACTCCACACCTCTTTGTGGCTGTGCATTGGCTACTGTGGTGTCCAAACTTGTGGCACTTGTACCATCAAAATGGCGTTGGAATAAAGTCTTCAGTGGGGAATGGTCCCCATATACCAAGGGAGACTTGTTTGGGTATGTCTCCTTGGTAGGTAGCAATGACTTTCCTTGTGGGGGGCACTGGATTTTCCAGATTTAACAGTGCATATTTTAGCATCTAGAATATTTTCCAGTTGTAGAATGGAGTGGTTGGATACTTGCAAATGACTGCTTTCTTGATTTTCTCCTTTAGGTCTAAAGTATTCCCTTAGAGAATCTCTTCAGTTTCTCTGCTCCTTGGGGTGATGATCATATCACCCACTAGATTAGGTCTAACAGACATCCTCAGATTTGGATTCTTCCTTTCCAATTTTGCTATTGCAGCACATGCGGCTTTACATTTTGGAAGAGGTGACGGGTTAATTGTAGGAAACTTGTAAAGAAGAGGGGCTCTTTCATCTTGGGCTGGTGTTTTCCTGCAGGCTTTCTACTTCTTTCAAACAGTGATCCATCCTTCAGAATGGGAATCATCATCCAACACAGAGGGGGCAGGGCTCGGTATTTCTGTGTTCTCTTCACTTGAATATATGTAATTGGAAGTTAGGTCTTCATCAGACAATTCTTGGCAATTTTCTTCGCTGGAAAAGGTTCCAGTCGATGTAGTGTCTTCTTCAGGGATGGTAGGCGGTTTGCTGGGTTTTTGAGCCGATAATGACTTGTAAAAGGCTCGTTGATGAAGAGTCAGTGAATCCGTATTTGCGGCAATGATCAGCTGCACGACAGCTTCATGACGATGAGTTGGCAGATCTATGTTGAAACTGCAACTGTAGAGGTGGTGTCTGCATGCAGGTATTTATAGTGGCTTGAATCCTAGAGCTGAATTCTGATTGGTCGAGCTGGTCCTGGGCTAAGTCGGGGATCTCTCACTGATGGTTGCAGGGATTCAGCTGTGCGAGCGCTTGAGTAGTGTGCCCAGCAATGAATGTCTGGAGTCCTGCCTGTGGCAGGAGTCCTACCATCCTGCTGGTGCCCCTGAATATCTGGCATTGTCGAGGGCCATTCACTGCTGATATCCAGGCGGTGGTAGGTAGGAGAAATGTTTCTTGAATGATATTCAAGTAACGTTTCTCCTTTCCTATATAATGGGCTACCGGGAGGAGCAGACATCGGAGATCAGTAATTTGGTTGGTAATATCAATTTTAGGTTTAATATCACTCCTTTTAATTCTGGCGGTGCTGCCTGGTGATGAGGAACAACCCAGCAGCCCTCCTGCAGGATCCCTTGAAGAAGACGAACCTGGCCTACTGATACACGTGCCCCGTCCGAGGGTGCCTCGGCAAGTACGTCGGCATGGCCATCATGTGATTCTCCAAGGTTAATATGTTGATAAATAGACATTTCCAAGAATACATATTAAATGTTAGTATGCTGTAGCATAGATTTATATCTAGATATGTTAGTGTTTTATAAATATTGAATAAAATTATGGCCACACGAGAAAGCCGGCACAGCACAGGCTCTTGCATGCACTCGAGCAGGCAACCCTGCCCGGATTGATCGAATGGACTCGTAGGTCTCCGAAGTTCATGGCGGTATGACAAAGAGTCGTGCATTTCTGTGTGAACAGTATCAAAATGGCTCTGGGCTCAGTACTAATTTTTGCTTCTTTTCTATCTCATCAATATTTCTTTAAATAAATAGCTTTTTTTCCCTATAACTTTAAATAACACCAGGTCATTTGCACAGTGATCATTTTCTACACAGTAAAATGCTACAATTCGGATTGAATGTGTTATAATCATAGTTGTAGTTTTAATTCTACATTATGAAGCAAGAAATGGCGAAACATGAAATGAAAATTTGAAAGACTTGGCATTTATTGCTGAGACCGTGATAATTCACCCAGCCGCCCTCTCATTCACTCAATGAGTGAGCTTTGATATGTTCAGCTCACTGTGGTTAGTACTTTTATTATTTTTTGTAATAGCATGAGCGTATGGATGTTATTTCTTTGCACGGATGCGCCCTTGAAACCTATCTGGTCAAAGGTTGAAGGTCATTGCATAAATTACCCAGAAGTTTTAATTCACACTTACGATATAAAAACTTACATATGAAGAAAAAAATCCATAAGAAAAGTTCTTATTTATATACCAAACTGACTCACGTTACACTGAAAAAAAAGAGAAAAATGTAAGCAACGGGTCTGACAGCGTCGGTTGCTGAAAAGAAAAAAATCAAACATATGGATAATAAATGAGTTGCGATTCTAACAGATAGTAATTAAAGAGAGAAACCGGGATAATTCGTGGACTGCAAACAACATAACTAACGCTATGACAAATAACTGGTAACCATGTTAGCATACGAATCATCTATAAAACTAAATACTTTTTTTCACCTCTTAGTGTTTTTAATTATGAAAGCATCAAGTCTGAACTGGCCAGGACCTTAGTTTGTTAAATCCAGCTTCACTGACATTGCTTTGGACAGCGGCCTTGCGCTGAACTATGGATCTTGCTTCACTGTAGTTGACTCAAAATGTACAAATAATGCATTCGATATTTGGCCACTTCTTGCGAAATGGCGATGACGCTTTTTGATTACAAAAGGATTTTTTTTTATTACAAAAGGATGACGTTTTTATATTCCTAGCGTCAGTGATTTCCTGTCTGTCTATCATATTTTTTATCATAATTTTTGTAAGAGATTTCATAGATGCTGCCAGAAACATCTGGAGAATTTCGTATTACCTAACCCTAAACATTAAAATGATGATACCAGCGGTCAGGTGAAGAACCTCCGATGAATCTCTGGAACCTTACATCATATGGACACTTTGAAAGATTGTTCTTACTTAATTCTGATTTGTAGGCATCTCAAAAAACGTTTTCCTGGATCTTTTTCGTGCTACATCAGCGAAATCCCGATGGTCTCGAAGTATGAAGGCAATATCATGAATATTGTTTATTTAAGCATCAATAGACTGAGGACTGACAGTGTGCAGAACCCTTGAAAAAGGAAGAACACATTAGATTGTTTAACAGTTCGAGGATGGTTAGAATAACATGAACTATAGAGCCAATGTTGGTGGACTACCAAAAGCCTGAATAATTGCGATATCTTACATACACACATACACACACACACACACACACACACACACACACACACACACACACACACACATATATATATATATATATATATATATATATATATCATATTATATATATACTTATTATATATATATATATATATATATATATATATATATATATATATCCTGTATATATGAATGTACCTAGGATATGCGCAACTGGGGTGGGGGGCGGGGCGGGGGTAATAGCTTACATGATCTGTGAATGGCCTATATAAGGAAGTACATTCATACCACAAACTTATTTTGAAGGCCTGCTTCAGAATAGGTAAAGATGAGGTAAACTCTTAGGTTAGCTTACGTGATTATATTTACAAATAACAAGATCGTATCAGTAAAAGAGTGAATGGCACCCAATTCGGTTTCATAGTGGCCAGTTAATTGTAGCACCCTTGCCTTCTAAGTGCCTCCCCATAATGAGAGCTATTCCGCCGGATTGTAGGTATCTGATAGCCGCTCAACAAGGTCGGACCAGGCTTCAGGTTCCGCCTCGTCCCACTTCTTAATGAGAGACCCTAACTGCTGAGCGTGGAATGTGGGGAAGGGGTCTGCTCTCTCTGCTGCTTTCTCTGCTCTCTCTGCTTCTTCCCTCTTCTCTTAGGCTAGTCTTTCTTTCTTCTTCTTCTGCTCTCTCTCTGCGTCTTCCCTCTTCTCTTGGGCTGTCTTACTTTCGTCTCCTCTCTTTCTGCGTCTTCCCTCTTCTCTTGGTCTAATCTTCCTTTCTCCTACACTCTTTCTGGTTCTCCCCTCTTCTCTTGGGCTAATCATTCTTCCTCCCTCTCTTTCTTGGCCGTGGCGCTCTCAGTGGTTGCACAGTTGAGTAGACCCTGGCCCTTCAGTCCCATTTATTTCCCCAAATCGGAGAGAGCCTTAAGCTCATCAAAGGCAGCATTAGCAATCTGGTAACGGTAGAGTGCGGGCGGCATTGAACGTGGCACTGAAGGGGCTAAAAGAAATTATCTTAACGGAAATGTGTTTGTTAGGCATAAAAGCCTTGGAAATTGCCTGTACTAAGCCTTGGCATGAGCAAGCTTCGTGCGAGGCCTTGATATGAATAGGTACTAAACCTTGGAATTGCAGGCACTATAGTTCGACAGATCTAAACTGATAGATTGTTTTCGTCTTTGGGTAAAAACCCTGATGCCACATTTACCAGTATCAAGTTTTAAATACCTTACTTTATAACACATGAATCAATAAATCGGTAGTTTAAAGTTTTTAGCAAGTTTTGCTGGACTTAATCGTTCACATATTGTGATTATAATTTTATTTGTAAATAAAATGAGAAATCGCATTTATAAACGTGACAACTGTTTCAAAAAACAAGGCCACTTTTCCTGTTACCTTTGACAGGAGATATGCAGGTGGGCCAACCCTATCAAACCGTGAAATTTAAAGGAATTATCTCTTAAGTTACCCTTTGTATAAACCCCACCCCCCGGTCTAGCTGAGAACTCTAGCGCCAAAAAGAATGACTTCTTGCTTTAACAATAGTCAGTAGGAAAACTAATTTATTCTTACAGAAAGCACACTGTGAAACGGGCAAATGCAGTTAAGCATTTCGAAAACTTGCAAACAGGCGATGCTGCAAAGGATAGCTGTTATTAAATTAAGATCAGCTGACGACGAAGATTTTTCGTAATGTGCATTTTGTATAGAATCATATTATTACAATTCTTGCGATAATTATTGTAAATAAATTTTTTTCTCCCAATGAGTTTATGTGCAACAACCTTATAAAAAGTAAAAATTGTTACACGCATTAGACCGTGAGTGAAAAAGGAAATGATATTTAAGTAAATCATAACTTGATGAATCAGAATGAGGGGGAAACCTAAAATGAAGAGCAATGAAATCCAAAATATTACAAACTTGTTTAGGAAATGGATAGTATGGCAGACGGAAAATTCAAATAATAAAAAAGAATAAATAAGAAAATGTCATAAGACATATATACTGAATGGCAATTGCCGATTTTTATTACTTTTAATGAAAAACATCATCATATAAAATATGTAATATAATAAGCAAAATACAAGGGTATAAGTCATAACAAATATAAAAATAAATAGTCTCAAAAGTAATAACCAAATAGAATTGGGATCGAGTTTACGGATTAGGATTTATACGGTCAGTTTCATTAGGTACTGTTCCAAATATTGCCTCGGGAGATGGCTGAGGACTTAAGAAGGGGACGATTTAAAGGTTAAGAGAGAACTGGCACAGGGTTTTTCTCAAGGAAGTAAACAATCTATCAGTTTAGATCTGTCGGACTTATAGGCCTAGGAATTGGCAGGCACTAGGCCTTAGAACTGCAGGCACAAAAACCTTGTAAATCGAAGGCAGAAGGCCTTGGAATTGCAGGCACAAAAGCTTTGGAAACTGTAGGCACAAGGCCTTGGAATTAATCGTCACCAGGAAAAAAAAAAGAATAGTCACAAGTACTAGGTATTTAATATGCTCAACTCTTAACTCTAGCTTAACAAGAATTATGGCTTAGACAGTCACCTACCAGCGCAATGGGTTACAACCGAGCGTTGTAAAATAAATAATCATAATGAAAAAATCTGAACCACTTGGCGTCAAGCACACAGTAATAGGTAATAATAAGTAATAAATGCACGCATGCAAGATCCTGTCTACTGTAATATTCCTCCCACGTGGTGAAGAAGACCTAATTTCTTATGGGAAATCTAAAGACAAATCTATCCTGCTCGTCCTAATCCGCGTGACTTGCCAAATAGAGATATTCACTTACCAGCAACTCGAGGCAACTGTAACTCGTTGCTTGCTCTGATGCGAGATTTTCCCCGACGTTCAATGGATGAAAGAATGATCTATACTTGGTCTGTCTAGACAAACATAAAGATGGAATTCTTGTCCTTGGCTGATCGTTACGGCACATTATTGCATAAATGAGTATTGTGATGGCGACCGTTATTCTATCAATTATTATCGATACGGCATATAGTATTATGTTAAGGGGGTCATGATTGTAACTGAATGCCAACATGTGCCGAAATGATCCTACTGGATGTAATCCTTATGAAAGGAAATAACAAGAGAAACAAACCCTTCCTACTTTCTACATAGCACGGCGAGAGAGAGAGAGAGAGAGAGAGAGAGAGAGAGAGAGAGAGAGAGAGAGAGAGAGAGTCCTGGAATCCAACGATGAGGATATGACCCGTGTTATTCTTCGTCTGCACCTAGCTAAGTTTTGTCTACTTCGGGGCGCGCATAATTGCCGATATATAACTGGCGAGGGAAATATGGTACTATTTCCTTCTAAATAAAGCTTAAATGCAGTATCAGAAATAAGCTAATGCTATCCTATAGTATCTTTAACTCTTGTAGCAGTTCGCCCTTACAACACCTTACTTACTGTGGGAACTGGTTTTCTCTTCATGTACTCTTATAAGGATTTTACGATTGACTTACAGGTTCATCTCTTCTCTTGCAAAAAGCTTTTAGCAATGGCTGATCGCTGATAGTTGCATGCAATTGATTTGCCCTGATACAACAACAAGATTCTCAGGAAGGTCGCCAACTGATACAATGTACCTAGGGATGCGCAACTGGGAGGTGATAGACAAACTAGACGA
>NC_087205.1:46147641-46185141 GCF_015104395.2 Macrobrachium nipponense | reverse complement strand
GTTGCATCAACAAGAGCGTTTTCTATGATGTGAGGAGGAGCCCTAGAGCTTCAAGCGGGAAAGTGCAAGTCACTGGATACTGGCTAACGTAACGGATTTCACACTTTGATTACTTTGACGTTGACATGGATCGAATGTTAGTTGCTGTTTACAAAGCTACTGTCTTTAAACATAAATCTTAATCAAGGTTAAAGTAGCATTCAGCTCAACGATTTTCTGGCTATATGCTCCCATTACAAAGCAGTTCGTAGTAGCCTACAGCCCTACACGACTGCATTTCTTTGCCGCGAGGCTGAAAGATCTCCCACGATATAAAACTTTAATTGCCTGTGCAATACATATTGAGTTATTTGTGGTAATAAATATTTTTACTTAACACAGCTTTTTTCGTGAGTGATTTGTGGATGAAACCCGATTTTCAAAAGTAAAGACTATATCAAGAGAGCAAGAATGACTGCACCCTGTGCCTAAAATTTTTACAATTTTTGAATGCTACGGCAACTGTCGAATGTAATCAAGATTAGGGTATGCATTTCTTAGCGAATTAACTTGAATATTATGATCCTTCAAATTTTATCTAGCATAGTGCAGCACGATCTTGGCAGTCATATCATATCGCGCAAGCATAGGCCTATCGATAGAGATACTTAATTCATTATATTTTCTTCTGCCTTTCCCCCGTCACAAGTCCGTCACCAGTACTATAATTCTCTCTCTCTCTCTCTCTCTCTCTCTCTCTCTCTCTCTCTCTCCACTTCTAAAACATACTTTTAAAATATATGTATTACCACTCAATCTCCCAAAGAAAATATAATTAAATTTAGTAGTTATAAATAGGCCTAAGCTTTCACATGAGCAGATTTTGCTCCTCTCTCTCTCTCTCTCTCTCTCTCTCTCTCTCTCTCTCTCTCTCCCCACTTTTAAAACACACTAGAAAAAATATTATCTCTCAAAGTAAATATAATGAATTAAATATCTCTATAGATAGGCCTATGCTTCTCTCTCTCTCTCTCTCTCTCTCTCTCTCTCTCTCTCTCTCTCTCTCTCTCCACTTTTGAAACATTTGAAAAAATATTATCACTTAATCTCTCAAAGTAAATATATTGAATTTAAGCATCTCTATCGATAGGCTTATGCTTGCGCGCTCTCTCTCTATCGTCATAATATTTCTCACTGTATTGTTCCTCACGATTTCCACAAGTACTGTCCAAGTTTTAAACCCTTTCTCTCATTGTTTCAGATATGTCTTTAATTACGTATGAATTTTTCGTCAGTTTAGTGTCAAACATTACCTATAAATTAGGTTTCACAGTAGGTTTTGAAAAAGGATGATCGATATTCTACCCTGAACTGACGTTACCAAACCAACATTAACGAATAATATAGAGCCTGTTTCTACATTCAAGTATAAATGATTATAGGACCTCAGCAGAATCTTTATGGTGTAAAGTTAATGGAAATCTAGAAAGCAACAAACCCTATAATTTTGAAGCTCCGCCCCCTTTCAAGAGTTACCAGGTGTGGCATTATTGAACAATAGATGTCCGAAGATTTTAAAAAACTGTATCTTAACTTTCCTTGCCGAGTACGTGTGAGGGGAGCATGTGTGACGTATCTTTAGTGTTGGTGAACAACAACCACCTGGTGTAACATAAGTAGGTCTATAATGAGTAGCGACCATGAAATTGTCTCGAAAACATTTACTTTTATATGTGTTAGAGGAATATTTGGATTTTCATACATAATTATTTGTTATATTTCTTACATAGTTAAAAAATGATGGCATACTAGCAAATATTCGCATATGCAATTATTCTTTTGTGAAAGCAAAGATGTTATACCTAGGCCTAGGTGTTAGATTTCTTTTATTTACACTTAACATTCACATTTCTCTATTAACAATTTCTGGCCAGAAAGCAAATGAGGTTATCTATACATTCTTGCACTTCAAGTTACCTTATGGAAGAATTAATTATACACTAAAAGCGAGCAGAAAGACTTTAAGAAAATAATATTTTAAACTAGTTGAAAAACAAGTGTTCTATACGCCTTGATATTAATACTTATGATATTTCGATTAATAGCCGTCTTCTACATATAACCAAAATCATCATCATCTTTTATTCCTCAAAGAACAGGTAATCTCTACAAATAAAAACATCAGTAACAGATTACATCTCAGAAGGCTTAGATTATTTTTTAGGCCTATAAATCCATTTCCAACATACAGGCAGCTTAAACACAGCCTGAAACTTTAACATTCAAAGAAAACTGGTTGTAATTCATATTCCTATTGTATTCCTCAAAGAACAGGCAATCTCTTCAAATAAATTCATCAGTAACAGATAACATCTCAAAAGGCTTAGGCTATTTTCTTAGGCCTATAAAACATTTTGCAAACATACAGGCAGCTTAAAAACACAACCGAAAACTTCAAAATTCAAAGAAAACTTGTTTTAATTCATATTCCTACTTTAAAATTGTTGTTATGACTGTTGAGCTTATTAGGTCCACTGCCATAATACTGCGGACGTGGTTATGTTGACCAGTTTGAGGTGCATGTTAAGTGTGCTTTCATTGCTGGCACCGCTAACCTTATCACACCACACTTTAAAACTGACCAACGTTAAAAAAAAAAAAATTCAAATCACACAGATTACGAATTATACCAATGCATAAAAGGGATCATATCTGTACAACAATATGGAAAATAGGGCTAACTGTGAATTCGCCAACTTTTCGACACGTATGACATGACAAATAATAATAATAAAAAAAGTTTAGCACTACTTGGCAACGTCACGTTGAGTCTAAGAATCTGGACAATACAAAAAGAATCATGTCGCATGAGATTTGAGCACCACTGTACAGTGATGCTCAAATCTCATACGACATGACTCCATAGGATTTCGTTCAAAATTCGCTAACTGGCAAACTAGCATGCTCCATATTTATCTATTATTTCAATGTGCAAACACGATTATTGCATATAATAAGGCCATAATATGTTTCATAAGAGTGAAATCTGACATATATTTCAAAACTGTAAGAAAATGTCACGTGTAGCCAAATTTCAGAAAGAACTATTACGAAACCTTTTCAAAACTTTCGTTCACACATCGCTGAAGCATTTGACCAAATTGGAGTCGTCATCAAACCTCAGTTCAAAAGTTAAATAAAAAAAGAAAAAAAATTCACAACATCAAAAATGCCTCCAAAGCAAGCATAGAATTTGAAATAGTCCTATTTGATTGCTTTTACACCTTAACGATGAAAAAAATTTAAATATGCATATACAAAAGTAGAATGTGCCCACCGATGTGTGCACTCGGCAAGGATACAGTTTTTTTTTAAATCTTTTGACATAATGCCACACCTGACAACTCTAGAAAGGGGGCGGAGCTTCAAAATCATAGCGTTTGTTGCTTTCTAGATTTCCATTAACTTTTCACTATAAAGATTCTGTAGAGGTCCTATAATCAGGTTCTATATTATCCTTTTTTAAAACCTACTGTGAAACCTTATTTATAAGTAATGTTTGACACTAAACTGACGTAAAATTCATATGTAATTGAAGACGGATCTTAAACAATGAGAGAAACAATACAGAGAAATGAGAGAAACAATACAGTAAAGAATCAAATATTATGACGATAGAGAGTGAGCACGCAAACATAGGCCTATCGATAGAGATACTTAATTCATTATATTTACTATGGGAGATTAAGTGATAAAATTTTTTCAAATGTTTCAAAAGTGGAGAGAGAGAGAGAGAGAGAGAGAGAGCAAAATCTACTTACGTGAAAGCTTAGGCTTATTTATAACTACTTAATTTCATGATATTTTTTGTTTGGGAGATTGAGTGGTAATATGTAAATATAATATATATATATATAGATATATATATATATATATATATATATATATATATATATATATATATATATATATATATATATATTTAAGTATCTTTAAGAGTGGAAGGGAGAGAGAGAGAGAGAGAGAGAGAGAGATAGAGAGAGAGAGAGGAGAGAGAGAGAGTATATATCATATTTAAGAATGATTTAGAAGTTGGAAAGAGAGAAGAGAGAGAAGAGAAGAGGAAAGCAGATAGAGAGAGAGAGATGAGAAGACAGAGAGAGAGAGACAGGATTATAGCAATGGCGACGGACTTGTGACTGGGGAAAGGCAGAAGAAAGAAGAAAGAGCGGTGAATCGGTGCTCAGATTCCTGGGAAACAGGGTGATATGACTGGCAAGATCGTCCTGCACTATGCTAGATAAAATTTGAAGGATCATAATATTCCAGTTTATTCTCTAAGAAATTCATACCCTAATCTTGATTTCATTCGACAATTGCCGTAACATTCAAAGATTGTAAAAAGACGTGGAAAATTTTAGACACAGGCTGCTGTCATTCTTGGTCTCTGATATAGTCCGCACTTTTGAAAATCGGGTTTCATCCACAAATCATTCACGAAAAAAGCTGTGTTAAGTAAAAAAAAAATTATTACCACAATAACTCATTATGTATTGCACAGGCAATTAAAGTCTTATATCGTGCAAAAAATGCTGATGTGTTGGGAGATCTTTCAGCCTCGCGGCGAAGAAATGCAGTCGTGTAGGGCTGTAGGCTACTACGAACTGCTTTGTAATGGGAGCATATAGCCAGAAAATCTTTGAGCTGATATGCTACTTTAACCTTGATAAAGATATATGTTTAAAGACAGTAGCTTTGTAAACGGCAACTAGCATTCGATCCATGTCAATCTCAAAGTAATCAAAGTGTCAAAATAATTACGTAACCCAGTATCCAGAGACTTGCGCTTTCCCGCTCGAAGTTCTAAGGCTCCTCACATCATAGAAAACGCTCTTGCGGATGCAACTATATAGATTTGCTCAACTTACCTTCGCTGTCGCAACACTGACTGCCATTGACGTCAGCTAACTTTAATCGCGTTGGAATACAAACATGAGTTTGTAGAAATTAAAATAATTGCATTTACCACTCACGATGATGCAATTACATCCCCGTTCATGAAGGAAAACGAGTAAATATTGTCGTCGTGATACATAGTACTACAATCAGAAATTCACATTCTATCTACCAGATCTCCATGAACGAATTCATCTGAGAAATTCTAATGACTTCGGACATATATCGTATTTTTAAGTACCTGAACGCTTTTGTTTTGCAGTTTTAACTTATATGATATAATTTACAGTGTATTTTCATATATTTGAGTAAATTTAGCGATGTTATGTCTTTTCAGTAAAAACAAATGGGAAATTTGATGAACGCAACCTAATGAAAACTGTATCTTCACTTTTCTTGTCGAGTATGCTACGTGCGAGGGGGCATGTGTGTGACGTATCATTAGTGTCGGTGCAACAACAACCACCTGGTGTAACACAAGCAGGTCTAATTTGAGTGGTGTCAATAAAATTATTTTAAAAACATTTACTTTATATGTGTTAGAGGAATATTTGGATTTTCATACATAATTATTTGTTATATTTCTTAAATATTTTAAAAAATGATGGCATACTACCAAATGTTCGCTTATGCAATTATTTTTTTGTCAAATCCAAGATATTATTCCTATCCCTCGGCGTTAGATTTCTTACTTTACACTTAACATTCACATCTCTCTATTAACAATTTCTGGCCAGAAAGCAAATGAGGTTATCTGTATATTCTTGCACTTCAATTTACCTTATGAAAGAATAAATTATACACCAAAAGCGAGCAGAAGAACTTTTAAGATGATATTTTAAACCAGTTGAAAAACAAGTGTTCCATACGCCTTGATATTAACACTTATGATATTTCCTTTAATAGCCATCTTCTCCATATAATCAAAATCATCATCATCTTTTATTCCTCAAAGAACAGGTGATCTCTACAAATACAAATATTATTAACAGATTACATCTCTGAAGGCTTAAATTATTTTTCTAGGCCTATAAATCATTTTGACATACAGGCAGCTTAAATACATCCTAAGACTTCAACATTAAAGAAGAAGAAGAAAAAAAAAACTAAACTGGTTGTAATTCATATTCCTATTTTATTCCTCAAAGAACAGGTAATCTCTACAAATAAATTCATTAGTAACAGATTATATCTCAGAAGGCTTAGATTTTTTTGTAGGTTATAAAACATTTTGCAACATACAGGAGGCTTAAACACAGCCGAAAACTTCAACATTCAAAGAAAATCTTTTTTAATTTATATTCCTACTTTGAAAATGTTACGACTGTTGAGCTTATTAGGTCTACTGTCATAATACTGCATACGTAGTTATGTTGACCAGTCCGAGGAGCATGTTAAGTGCGCTTTCATTGATGGCCCGCTGACCTTTACACACCGCACTATACACTGAGCAGCGTAAAAAAAAGGAAAAAAAAAAGTTCAAATCGCACAGATTACGAATTATAGCAATGCATAAAAGGGATCATATTGATATAACCATAAGAAAACTAGGGCTAGCTGTGAATTCGCAAACATTTCGACATGCATGACATTAAAAAAAAAAGTTTAGCACTACTTGGCAACGTCACGTTGAGTCTGAGAATCTGGACGATACAAAATGAATCGTGTCGCATGAGATTGAGCACCACTGTATGTATATATATATATATATATATATATATATATATATATATATATATATATATATATATATATATATATATCCTTTTTGAGTAGTGCATGTTACACTTGCTTATTCAGTATCAAATGGAGAGACTCGAAAACCTTTGCGTATAATGCGATATGTGGTTCAACCTTAGGTACTGCAAGTGCTACTAAACTCCGTAAGCAAATTTTCGTTCTCATATTGACAAGCAAGAGTTTAATTCACAATGTTGTTCTATTGTCGCTTTATAAGGCGAAAGATTGCAGAACAGATCTTGTGACAAGGATTGCAATGGAAGACACAAGTCTTCCTATTACCGCCAAGGAACTGACCCGCCTCCGAGATTCGGAAAAAAACTCCGACGAGAAGAAAATTCCTGCAAGGATGTTAGTAATGAAACGAAGGACATTTTTCTTTCATGAAAATTTTTTGATAGGAAAATTTATTATGCCACACACACAGGCACAGACACAGACACAAACACTCACTCTCTCTCACACACATCTATATATATATATATATATATATATATATATATATATATATATATATATATATATATATATATATACACACACACACACACGAGTGTGATGTATATATGTATGTTCAAGCGTGTTAAAAAAAGTAGAGTGAGAAAAGGTATGCTCAAAAACTGTCAGTCATTCACATCCGAGGAATGATAAATATAATGATAAAACGAGATTTCCTTGAAAGCAGCCAAGCGTCTCCATTTTCTGTGCCCTTGATGCTCTCAAAGGAGGGTGGAATGTCAGGTGATTGCAGTGCACAGTGGCTTCAAGCACGGTCATACTTGCAACTATGCATGTAATCATGGGACTGACATTGGGAAAATAGTTTTATTCCTATAGATTCCAGGTAAATTTCATGAAATAATTTTGTGGTCATCGCTATTTTAAGGTTGAATTCTGTGACAATTTTATTTATAATGAATGCCATGAATTGTTAACATTAAAAACGTTAGAAATAGAAGCACCAAAAAATGCAGCCGCAGTGGAGACGTCTTGGAAGTGCGTCCATCAAACAAATAATTACGTATACGAATTGCGTCGTTGTTCGAAGGTTGGTGTCTCCTGTAGTGAGGATTCTGGCATTGCGTGATCAGGCAACTTGAACCGCTCCAGCATTTTGATCGTGCAAAGATGGCAACCGACCCGATCCCCTAGGAATGCATTCGAGTGTGACAAAGTAGTAGTCTTACGCTAACAGGTATTCATGGCCACTTCTGTCCCCACATGGAAAACGTCAGCTGTGCACCTACCTGGCCTATTCAATTTGCATCAATATCTCAAGGATGAAGGAATGCCTCTGGCATATACAAAGGTCACCTTTGGATCATGTCTGCTTCTTGGTTAAGGCTGACTACGACCTTTTCTGTTCCCAGCAGAAGTGGTGAAATGATGTTTTTCATAATGAGAAGTTGGAATTGTTCCGTATGATTTATATGCACGAGGTTTTGGTTAAGGAGAACGATTGTTCAATGACTTTGTTTTGTGAGAAGGTTTTTCGTGGTGGTTTACCTCTAGAGGGAATCTCTTTCCCGGCCAGTATCTGAAGTCTTCATTCTTCATGGATGGTACATAGCAGGTTCCTTCCTTGGTTGTGGACATGACGCTGGAACCTTATAGTGTATGTGGTTGCTTGAGAGTTTTTAAAATATGAAGCGAAGTAAGTGTGATCTTTTACAATGTTTTCTTTTACAATGTATACCACTCTGATTTTTCATGTACACAATTTCCTTTCAGGAGAAAGCGCTGTATATATTTCGCGAAGTTACGCTTAGTGATGAGTGATTTGGGAGGAGTGATAGGTTGATAAGTTAGAAAGAAGCTGATCGACTACATAGACCATTTCGGAGGTATAGGATGCTCAGTGGAACGCATCAGCGCGGACTGCTGCTATGAGTTCTAGAGACAAAATAAATACAGTCCGGTCCCGAATTATGCGTGTTCGAGTTGTGCGTTTCCCCTTTTATTCGGTCGCTAGTTCTCAAAAAAAGATTTTCTGTATCTGCGAAGCCGTTCAAATTCTGCGAGTCACGCGCCGCAAAACGTATCAAATCTATTGTCTTTTCAAGTATTTAGATGTGTGGTGTGGCGTTGCGTGGCATCTGAGAGAAGGGATGGGGTGAATGCTTGGTAACAAATTTATTATTCCTCCAAGGGTGAATGCGAGAGAAAGATTTCCTGCTCAGCCATTAGCTTAGACGGAAGGCTTTGCCTCACGCATTTGTGACGTCATAGCGCAGTGTGTATGAATGACCATCGCCATACGTATTATTCAGATCTGCGAAGTGTACCTATTCTGATCATCCGCATCATGCAGATTTGATCATTTATTTTTTTCTCTTGTTGAAATAGGTTTTGATGAAAATGACTAGTAAAAGTAATTAACAGAGGAGCAGATGTGTTTGAGAGAGAGAGAGAGAGAGAGAGAGAGAGAGAGAGAGAGAGAGAGAGAGAATCGTTCGATCTAAACTTTTCAAGAAACTGTTGTTTCATGTTGAATTTTTAATTTTTATTATTTCTTTTTAAGAAATTGTAATTTCATATCAAATTTTGAATTTTTGAGAGAGAGAGAGAGAGAGAGAGAGAGAGAGAGAGAGAGAGAGAGAGACTCGTTCGATCTAAACTTTTCAAGAAACTGTCATTTCATGTTGAATTTTTAATTTTTATTATTTCTTTTTAAGAAATTGTAATTTCATATCAAATTTTGAATTTTCGTCAGTTGTTTTCTTATCGTAGAATAAATTTATATGAAAACGATTACATAGTGAACGTGCCGGACAAATACACAGACAGGCGCTCGTAACCAAGTTTGTTAGGCCTAACGGGATTGAAGACAAGCATGATCCGCCATTCCCCGAAATCTCAAATGGTTCACAAAGCCTCCCTTCAGCAGAAGAACTCTTAACGGAGGATGAGATAGAGGTGTTTGAGGGTTTTTTGGCAGAGGATAGGTAGAGGAAATTCCATCCAAAAAGTTTTTTTTTAAAGGAAATGACTGTATGGTGGCATTGTTTATGTGTGGGATTTTTCACCGTCCTGTGTGTAATTTAAAACTTTTTCAAGTTATTAAAACCTTTTTCATGTTTTATTTATCCATAAGAACAATTTCATATTTGAAAAAATTACCGTATAGTACATAGAAAGTATTGAAAATGGGTAGTTTGACTGGGTGAGTTGCCGTTTGCCTTGGCCCTAATGGAATGATTCCCATAAGGTATGTGTTTCGACACCACAAGCCCAAAATGACATGTTTTGAGTTTCTGACGTGGTTGAAAACCCCTTAGAAGCAAAACTTTGAAGAAAGCAGCAGAGATCATGTGGTTCAAGATTTGCCTCACTGCTGTTGTCATACATCAAAGGTAAAAGTTTTGTATTTCAAACAGCTGTTGGTCATACTGCATTGTGGATATCCTCCAAAAAGTTCTCTATTGGAATCAGCTATCAATCTGTTATTCAACTCTATGATTCTTGGGCAAAGCATGACCTTGAAAAAATAATGTAGGTCCAGTATAGCTCACAGAGAATATTCCTTGAATTGGCATTCTTGACAACGACGACTTCTGTGAAGACACACTTACAGGCACTGATACGCCCCACTGCACCAATGTTACGTTTGTGCAACTTGAGGAACTAGAAGTGACTCTACAAGATGCAGAAAGAAACGTGCCACCACTTAGCACAAGTTCAGAACACCTGAAACACAGATGGACAATGACAGAGGGTTTGTCATCCATTCTTTGGTGCATCTTGCAGATGACCAAGCAAACATGCCTGCTGATGAACAAACAACTGGTGCAATTGGTGGGCTTCAGGTTACTGTGCAGCAAAATGTGAAAAAAAGCAAACCATACTATTTCTTACCATTTTCTAAGCCTCCACACAAATTTGTAGTCCATGAAGTGATGTGCAGGATGGTTGCTGCAGTTGAGAGAAAAAAAATAATGCCTTATCTTGTGCTAGTTTGTGTTCAACAAGTTTATGTTCTTATGGTGCAACTGAGGAATGAAAATCCTGAAGCCTTCAAAGCCATTGTGCCATTTCTTGGGCCTTTTCATGGATAGTGCTCATTCATATGTACCATTTCTAACCAGTTTGATGGTTCTGTCTTGTCTGGTAGCTGCACAGGTCATTGCTGAAGGTTCAGTAAAGAAGGCACTACATGGGAAACACTACAAATGTAACATCAGATGTCTTCGGTTGATGTATGAAGCTCTGAGTCAACGGACGATCAGAAAAGGCACACAGGATGGTGTGTCCCATACTTCAGGAATCCTCCACAACTCCAGAGCAGAAGAAGCAAGTCCACTCAGAGTTGGAATCTCACCCAGATATTGTGTACCTTCGTGGAGCAAGTGTTGGAGAGTGTCAAGTCATCTAACAGTTCCATTGACAAGTATTGATTGAGTTTCATGTCTATGGTAGAAGTTCTGATGCTGAATATCCATGCAGTGAAAACAAGGAACTGGGATGAATTCAAGGTTTCATTGCAAATGATGATGCCATGGCTCCATGACTATGGTATTTACTGGTATGATCGCTGGCTTGTGGATTTCTGACTTGAAGTAGGTAGTCTTCCCCAGGAAAAGGCCAGATACCTATGAGATGGATTTTTTACACAATCGATGACAGGCAGGTCATATTCGTGTTTGCCTCTCGACCTGTGGATTGAAATAACAATGAACAAACATTCCAATATGGTTGGAAATTCTGCGGAATGAGAAGATGCTGTTAATTACTATGAGGAACATGAACTCAGTCAATAGAGTATAGGCAGCTTTTCACACACTGGCACAGATGAAGACCTCTTCTCAGAATCATATTTAGTAATCTGAAGATTGATGAAGAGTTTGTCCAAGACCTAGACAGTTGCTTCACTGAGGTTGACTGTGATCCATACAACTTAGATAAACCACTACTTAGAGCTCTGGAATCTGTTGCTGTCGCCTCAGGTGATTTGGTACATGATTTTGAAAGTGCACACAAAGTGGGTGAAACAAGAGTGACTCTATTTTTCATAGAACAAAGGTTTTCAAAGAACACACCATTTGATGCTACTTTACACAGATGTTCAAGATGCACTTTCAGCAAACCTCTTGTTGTTAGAAATTCAGTCCCAGAAAGGTGACAAAGACAGATGCTATGGAGAACAGAACAATGACATTGGTAATTTGACGGGCAGAACCTGGTGGAGAGACGTTTACTGTCACACAGGTGATGGAATTTCATGTGACAGATGAGTGTTTACCCATATTCAACATCAATGGTACCATGAAGAAATGGCAAAAATCCTAGTTAGGTGAGAAACTAAACATGCAGCCAGTTGATGCTTTTCCAGTTCAGTACTTTGCCCTAGTCAATACAGATTTCCTGTGGAGATTAGTGGCCCCAGCTGCAGAAGATTGTGAAAATCTGATGGTTCTGCCCTAACGTGTAAATCCACGACAGCATATAAAGATGGGTCCAGGAATGTGTACATGATAACATCAGATAGGCTTCCTGCCATAAATGACTTTAGGTGCTGTTCAGCCATCAGGGAAACAAACAAAGGCTGCAAAGGTAGTACATCAGTTGAAAATTCCAAATTATTCTTCTTTAGGGTGAAAAAATGAGATAGTCTATAATTTCCTTCTTTTTAAAATCATATTCAAGGAAGCGAATTATCTTTACTTCAAAATGAATTCGATTCAATATGTTTCACACATTAATTTAAGATCGTTTTAGTGCCAGATGAATAGATGCAGCCAACAAATTGGTAAAGCACATGTACATAGGTATGATAATTATCAAAATACTTTTGGTTTTTTGTCTACATCCTTTCTTCTTTTGCTTTAAAGTTTTGACATATTGCCCCTTTTCTTGTGAGACAGCTCAACAGTTCACGTTAAGAAACACATTCTGAAATACATACAGAATCGCGCAATGTAATTTATCATAACTTTTGGAAAGCTCTTGAAATCTGTTTGTCACTTACTATAGTCTTGTCGAACATTTTGAGATCTCTAGGGTGGGTCAAAAAGGAATTTCCTTGTTGACAAACGAGCTTGCCTCAGCCTACTCAAGTTAACGTTTTCTAAACCACAGTATTATTATTATGTTATTATCAAAATAGTTTAACCACACCACTGAGCTGACCATATACGTAGGTTATTTGGTATGATGATAAATTAGTAAAAATTAAATAAGAAATTGCACAAAGGCACATGCTCTTATTAAGGAACACTCTCACACAATAAATACACAGCAATGAGTTCAAAACTGACATTAAAAACACAGTTGACTTTTGATATTTTCACTGGAAAACCCTTTTGTTTTATTTGTTTTATTAGAATAGAGATGCAGCATCATTTTTTGGCCTGCAATGCCAAACCTCAGTTTCCGAGACTCGTTGTGGGCGCAGGACATACAGGTCAGTGTTAGCTTTACTGGCTTGATCTTAAACCAAACATCTCCATGAAACACAGTCGCGCCCAAGCTGACGCTAGATAGGAGAGTATCGAAAGCCCAAGCAGCAACTCCCCTCCTCATCGCCAACACCACTCTCAGGTCAAGGGAATGGTTTACAACGAGTTAGAATATTTAATTTTCACAAAAACAACATGGTTTTGCAACTGACGTTTCAAAGGCCATCGTTCGCACAGTGGAAGCTACAAAAGTTTTGGAAATATGTTGTCGTCGAATCTTAAAATGAGAAAAAAGAGCAATTGAGAAAACGCAGTACTGTAGACAATAACTGCTATGAGAACATATTACTATATAGTAAAATTGGTTGAAAAAATATTCCTGAACTCAGACACACATAAAAAATTGTTTTGGTGTATGTTTACATTCGAATAAGTTGCTATTATTATTATTATTATTATTATTATCAAAATACTTTTGGTTTATTGTCTACATTCTTTCTTCTTTTGCTTTAAAGTTTTGACATATTGCCCCTTTTCTTGTGAGACAGCTCAACAGTTCACGTTAAGAAACACATTCTGAAATACATACAGAATCGCGCAATGTAATTTATCATAACTTTTGGAAAGCTCTTGAAATCTGTTTGTCACTTACTATAGTCTTGTCGAACATTTTCAGAATTTCCTTTTTGACAAACGAGCTTGCCTCAGCCTATTATTATTATTATTATTATTATTATTATTATTATTATTATTATTATTATTATTGTTTTTGTTGTTGTTGTTGTTATTATTATTATTATTGCTATTATTCCCAAAAGCACAGCAATGAAAAACATTAAAAAAGCTATCCTGAACGTCGTTTCGCAAGAAAATGAAATACAGCCAATGAAAGATCTCAGGGGATGACCGTTTTGGGAAAGATGTCAACGAGTACCTAGACCGTGCGGGTAAAGAGATGTGACTTCGCTGCTTATTTCTACCTAGCGACCTTTGGGAGTTTGATGGACCTAATTGTGAAAATGGTATCTTATCTCCCCATGACGGCATTCTAACCATTCTCCATTTTTTCCGGTAAGCAAAAGGAAGTCATGGCCACAATTATGGTCTAGGTATATCAGGTCTGCTGAGTTGTTTACCAAAAGAAGAGCGCCTTGCGCATGACGTCACGCGAAAGAACGCGTGTTGCAATATTTCCCATGTCAGTTGCGAGTTTCTTTTTACGTTCCTTATTTTTTTCACAATTAAGGTTAGTTAAACATCAAATTCCTTAAAATCAACACCAAAAATTTATTCATAAGAAATTTATATTTTATGAAACAGGTCAAGAAAAAAAAACTTTTTAATCTGAAACTTTTTTATTTTTTTATTGGACGGTTTACTCTTTTGTTATCCATCTCAGTTTTCTTCTTTAGGTATCTCACCCTAAAAAAAGACTAAATTTTGCAAAATATTACATTTTTTCACTGGGAACATCAACACCTGTTGATTTCATTTTACAGGCAAGCATGTTCATACTATGTCTCCTCTCCCTAAGACTTTTGCCATGATTGGATTTCAATACATCTTTCATAAAGCTTAATTGTGAAATTTTTTTTTTCAGACGCCATATAGGATTAACTTAGTTAATTTCATTAATCCAGAAACTTTGGTCACTTTGAGTGTCAGTCGTCTTTTGACCTAAATGAGGAAACCGCACTGAAAATCGCAAAGAATCTTCTCCAAGTACATCAGATTTTGACTTCGAATTATTTGCATCAGCTGAAAAACTGGCCATATCCTCTGGAGTGTTGTCTGTATTGTTGTTCTCAAATTCTAGATCCAAGTCTACATTTTGAAATATGTTGCTGGTTATGCAAATTTCTAACGCAAGTTTACGCTCATTATAGGAATTGGCTTTGTTTAATGAATTTCATCGACACCAACTCAGCAGATAAGCAATCGTTATTTTCATGCTTTTTGTTTACGTCTTTTTTATCGCTGATTAGTGCAAAGTTCTTACCGAGAAGCAGCTTTCTAATTCTATATTTACAATTGACAGCTCCCGGGTGATCATGGTGTTTACTCATCTGCCTGCAACACCCAAAATAATTTTGTAGTAGGTCCTGATTTAACTTTCATGTCAATATATATTCTTCATTATAGTTTTTTATTAACATCTCATATAGACCCACCCATGAGTGACACAATAAGATCAAGCAACTTTTGGAAATTGTAATGTGTGCTTGATCTTGCGTTGCATACTCCCATTTTTGTCATTACATGAAAAATTTTACATAGAAGAGCTTTCTGGGTATATAAGTCAGTTCCATAAGTATTCCTTGATTTAACATCTCCAATAACGCATGATAAATTCATGAGACCAAACCAGTCATTTATTATAGAGATAAATTTCACAATAACCTTCCAGATAGATACTGCTTCCCAACAACCCCCTCACACAAAAATATTCTATAGACCTAACATATTTAAAACGCTTTAGTTCAGCTTTTTCAAGTTTATACTAATTCCACTAATCTTGTGGGCTAGACCAGATTCTGTGCGTCTTATTTAACATTTCCCTCCTACAAGACTCAGAAATCAGTGTTCAATCCTCAAAACAAAGCCTCTTGGTTATAACATGATTTCTTGTCAGTTTTATGATATGTGGGGCTTCGGCAAATACGAGAATTTCCCTATCATGCCATGTTTTTTTTTTCTTAATTGCAACTTGCGTTAATTTCATTGGTTCTATCCCAAAAGCCTTCTATAATTTATGACTGTTCGACACTAGATCAAGAATATATGCAATGACAGGTTACCCTGCTCTCTGCTTCCACAGTCATTCCTATCACCATCTCATGGACACATGATTCGTCAACATAAACAATGATTGGTTGTCTCCATTTAGCGGTCAGCTCAATATGATAACCTGACGTTTCCATAAGGTTTATTTAATCTATATATGTTCTTTCATCATAATTCCAGTACTTTGCTATATTCATTTCATCGAAAAATATTACGGCTGGCATTTCTTTTCATTACTGACAAAACTAATGCCCATATACCTGGCTCACAAGGAAAACTTCTATAGTATGTGACGTCATTCCCCTACTGCGAGCCAGATACCCTGCGCGTCCAATAATCTTCTATCTATACCCTACTGCAGAAGGAAAGAATTACTCCATGTCATAGCTTGTCCTATGATTATGTCATGTGCAGTTTCATGGACTCGCTATTCGACTTCCTGAATATCACCATTTTTATATAATCAACTGTCTTTTTGTAAGGTAGAGAACAGCAGGGCTGAAAGGCACCGGTCACGTTCTATTGAGCGTCCCCAGACTCGTGAGATTATGTCACCAACTGTGTATTGAGCCTTGCGATGAACTTTTTCTCCATTGAGCTTCTCTCTCATTTGACTTAGAATCCTTAGATTTAAAGTGTAAATTATATGATATATACAAACGTGACAGAAAAGCGTTCAATCTGGAAAGCGGAGTTAACTTATTGTCATCCGAACGCAGCTCATACATAAAGCTTCTTTCATACAGCCTCACGAAGTAGTGATCTTCCGGACTTGATCCAAGACCCCCGGTGGTCTCGCTTGATCTCTCTCGATCAACCGTTGATCGCTTCTGATCTCTGGACCTTGGTGTTTGCCTTACAATAATCATAGAGGCATTCAGGACTGTCGGCTGTTATAGGCCACGTGAATTCCACTGTCTCAGGATGTGTATGTAATAGTAAAGTGCGATGGTCATGAAACAGTAGATTAAGGGTTTTCGCTTTCCCGCGCTCTGAATGACATTGCTCACTTTGCTATTCAAAACGTGTAAATTTTTTGAACTGAATTTCCAACACGAAGGTCGGTATAGAAATAAAGAAGCGCATTTTCCTCTAGAGCAAACTCATTGTTGAGTGATGACACGCACAACAAAAACGAGTACTCGGAGTTTGATCTGCATCGAGAGTTGAAGGTCACAAATGAATATTCATGGAGTGCTAAGATCACTGTAAAACTTTTATAGCTGCTTTTAATGTAGAATTGATAGTTTTTTGGAGTGAACTGTCACAGTAAATCAGAAAATACAGTTTTTCATATAAAAAGAGTCTTACAACGTTTCAAAGGAACTGAACTGAATGGAATGACAAACACACACACATACACACACATCCTCATGGATAAAAATGTTTATATATGCATATAATTCCTATAACAATTATCATTATCTGGAGCTCACTCCATTTCTTGCAATTCAATGAGAATCTTCCTCCACCATTTCATGCCAAGACAGTTAACTGTCTGTCCACCTTATGCCTTGCCAAACATTATTCCTAATCATCGTTCGGTTGCACTCTTACGCTCTCTGCTTTTTTCACACAGTCTCTGATCCACCTGTTCTTTCGTCTTAACATGTAATGACGAATGCCTTTGATGAAGTCCTTTTCACAAGTGACCCAATGTGAAGCGCTGTTGCAAAAGAGAGAGCAATATTTCAAGCAGGACTAAATTAAGCTTTAATAATCTGGATGAAAAATGATTTATTGTGGAACTTAAAATACACACTAGAGATTTAAAGCTGATTATACAAATTGAACCTTGAAGACATGGACGCTGTGCGGGTCTTCATGTCACCTCATAACATTCTCTTGTTGTCATTCGCTTTGAACTTCCTTTTACCAACTTTCAGTCTGTTATCATTCGTGTACCAATCAACACTGAATCATCAACATACATTATTCTCATCAGTCCATCATTATGAATGTTCAACAGCATTGAAGAGATTGCACAGTTTTGTCTGAAAATTCTTAAACCGGAGCAAACTCCTACTTTGAACGTATTCTTGAAATAAATTTTTGATGAGGAAGCTTTTACAATACCATTTTCAAACTTATATCCTCCAGACTGTTCACATTACACAATTGCCAATTTTATCATACTAATCGCTTGATCACAAGCCCATTCCTTGTCTGAACGCGCAGGACTTTTCTTATCACACGTTCAGCCATCTATCTCAGCCTGAATCAAAATTCAGTTGGAATCCTTTTCAGGAAAACACAATACTAGTCGTCCCTCACCCACCTTTTCATTATGTTCATAGAAGCAATTATTCTTCTATTCAACAAAACATTTATATAATCACTGATCCAGCCACCATACTGCATATTTCCCGGTGATTTGATCGATCTCTGACTTCTCTCAGTTCTTCATTTATTTATATTATTGTTAACTACTGAGAACCAGCTTAAGAAGAACCTTTTTTAGGCTCAGAGGTCTGGTTGAACTAATCTTGTATCCTATCCTATCATTTATATAATATCCTAATTACGTGATCATATGACATGCATTAACGTTTTAGATTAATTCGATTCCTTTAATCTCCTACATCATTGTGTTCTTAATTTATCTTGTCATCTACATTCGGCATCCCATAAGGATACTTCCTTCATCATCATCATCATCATCATCATCATCATCATCACCATCATCATTGCCCTGGAGAAGTGGTATAATGGTAGTGAGATCCTGCAACCCCACCCCCAGGAAAAAATCTCGTGGAGTGGATCTAGTACCATACCCATGAGGGTGCCATCAAGAGCCACACCTTAACAAGCCACATCCTAGATGTATCCCATGACAACATTATCGTAATTGCACGGATAATCGGAAAAGCACCTGAAATGCGCTACCTACACTTGCTTGAGGCATTCTTCATTCAAGAGCACGAGCCCTTTTTAGAACTACACAGAAGGCTTTTCTCTTACCAACAACCAAAAGTAGAAATACCACCAAACCGTAATAGACTAGTGATACTAACAATGAGAAACCTGATGGAGAAAATCAAAGGAGTCAAAATAATACCAGCCGCAAGGTCACTCAGCAGTTTGGCAATCAAAATTCGGCCCTCGATGATGTCATATAACCCTGGAGATCTGAAAGACTAAAGTAAAGAATCACCAGGTCTTGAGACCGACTTGAAGCTGGCCCTCAACAGTGAATGATAGACCGATCAAAATTCGGTTCGCTGAAGACATTCTGCAGAACCCCTGAATATAAAAAAGATGGACTACACCACGTACCCTTGTTCTTCACTCACCCTTCACCAAGAGGATGTCTGGAGAACCAGATGAAATGTTGCGAGTTATATATAATTAAAACTAGAATTATATATAAGCATTTATCAGAATTATAAAGAAATATATAGAACTCGGCAAAGTATACTCTCACATTCCATTCACCAATACCCCCTCCAATACTGTATAATAGTGCGTCACTCTCCTGCCTTAGCAGTAACGAAAAGGCTGCTATAAGTAAAATAGATAAAAACCTCTACAAAATGAATGCCGCTAATGCGGCGCTAACATTCAATTATAATTAATGATATCATAATGATATAATGGTGAGGGTGGGTCCATTCGAGCTCCAGTAAATGTATCTGAATTTGACAGATGTATGTATGTATGAATGGGATAAACTTATACCTTTCTTCTTGGTCGGGTTTAAATCTTAACCCGGCAATAAAATGTCTTCATTTAGATCTTAGGATTTGTAGTGACAAGCTTACTCAAAGTGTGAAGAAATCGAGGACTTAAGAGGGCATTGTGGTTATTACAATTTTCTGTGTATCTATCTACATATATATTGTAATAAGTTTACATCATCTCCAATTCAAAGTAACGTACATTTTTAACTTTATTCTTAATGTCCAAATTTAATTCTATTCGTAATTAAATACAGGAGCATTCGCCCCTCCACTTCGATTAAGGGAGTAACTCTTATGCATCTCTTGTCCGTTTGACTGCCTGTGACTTGTACCTGCAAATTACTTAGGGATCATTAGAGAGACCGCGCCTGCCCCAGGAGGTCGTGCCCTGGCCAAAGAAGGATAAACCGGCTGCCATATTGATTCTCCGAGTTGATAAAAGGGCATGAGCACTGGGGATTGCCCTTAGACTCTTTCCCAGCTCCAGATGAGCACGATTGTCCCACTCCTTTGAGCTACTGATCCCCTTTGGAGATGGCTGCTGCTAGCCTATTGTATCATTCTATTGAATTAAATTTCCCTCCCATCGGTGCCCTGAGGAATGCGGACTCCAATCTCCAAGCAGGTAATGTGCAAGTTCTAGGTACAGTAGTCAGCTTGATACTATGCATATATATATATTATTCTATATCTATATATATATATAATATATATATATATATTATGTATGTATATATATATTTATGTATATATTATATATATATATATTATAATAGAGATATAATATTATATATATGTAATATTAATAATGTATGATATATGTATATATATATGTATGTAATTATATATATATATATAATATAATATTTATACTATATGTATAATATATATATACATATATATGTATATATATATATATATATATATATATATATATATATATATATATATATATATGTGTGTGTGTGTGTGTGTGTGTGTGTGTGTGTGTGTGTGTTTAGTAACATACACACACAAGTTGTGTTTTAACCCTAATTTCAAAGAAATATTAAAGAAATATAAGTAAAATTTTTTATGCTTCTTATAAAGAAGCAAATCAAGACCAAACATCGCCATACAGAAGTCTTTTCTCTCCACTCCCAGGTCACTAAAAATTGGTCACGGCAGCTTCGGTCGACTGACTAACCCCAAAACACTCCACCTCCATCATACAGTTTAGCCGTCTCTCTCTTCCCCGCACCTTTTCCACACTTGTGTTGTTATTTCAAATTTCAATTCCAGACAAACCATCAACAACCCAGAGAAAGCCAGTGCCAGATATGGCAAACAAGGGAAAAGGGAAGGGGGGGGGGGGGGATAAAGCACTGCAGGATGAGGTAGTTGAGGTCATTCTCATAATAGACAAAGTCCTGTTGACATCGGGGCATTTAGGTGACCCCCGCAACTCCCTCACAACCTATTTACCTTTGTGCAGGTTGCGGTGTTTTCTCCACTAAGTCCATAACTCGAGTCTGGCGCTACTTCAAAACTCCAATTGTCAAAGGACAAGGTACAGTCGGTTTTTGGAATTTGTTTTGACGCACAATATTCTTTTCCTTAATTATTTTCACTCTGCTCTCATATATATGTAACTTAATTCCCCATTGCATCTCCTTCTGAGATTAAGTGAAGTAGAAAAATATTTGTGACGTGCAACCAAAAATGTTAATTTATTTTGCTATCTTGTGACAATTGTAAATTACTTATACTCTCTGCCATACAACTCCCCGGCACATTAATTGCGTTTAGATCAAGAATTAAAGTGCATCCTTAATTTGCAGAATTAGAGGAACTCAAGAAGTTGTGTACCTCACCCGTGTTCCACCATACAAAGGTGGCCTGTACAACCTTCCATTTCAAGTCCCAGGTGGAAGAATGAAGCGCTGCTGTTATCTATTATTCTATGAACTGTGATAATTGAAACAAGTATTTTATTCCTTAAATTTCCAGGTCAGAACCTGGAGATTAGGTATTCTGCCCAACAGACTTTTGGTGACCACTCACTTAACACAAGGGTTAATCCCACTGACCATCAGCTCAGGATATCAGGACGACAAGAGGGGATTAGCAACTCTCAAGGAAACCAGAACAGCCATCATATAAATGATGGCTCAACCGGAAGAAGTTCCAGAAGACTGCTGGGCCTTGACCCAGGCCGGTGGTGATAATGGGAATGAAGAGGCTCCCGAGGGGTTCCACGTTTACCAAATAAATAACGAGATTAATATCCCTGTTAACATATATATATATATATATATATATATATATATATAAATAATATAAATATATATATAAATATATACATAATAATATATACATGATAATATATATAAAAATATAATATATATATATATATATATATATATATATATATACATATATGTATATAAATATATATATATATATATATATATATATATATATATATATATATGTGTGTGTATATATATATATATATATATATATATATTATATATATATATATATATATATATAATATATGAAAATATGTATATATAAAATATATATATATATATATATATATATATATAAAATATATATAAACATATATATATATATATATATATATATATATATATATATATATATATATATTATATATATATATATAATATAATATATATATATACATATATATACATATATATATATATATATATATATATATATATATATATATATATATGCATACATATATATAATTTTTTACTTAAAAAAAGTACCTATTACTGTTGAATCAAGATATCCACTTTTTAACTGAAAACTAATGTGAGTAAATTTTCATGAGAGTAAATTTATAAGTGTTTTTGATAAAGATCTAATATATAATTATCTACATGATGCATTAATGACTAAACAAAGAATGTACACCTTCAACCTGTCTGGAAATAATTTTTGTGACCAGTATAATATGATAGAAAGTTCAATTAATTTATTTTATTTTTGTAGGAGAAGCAGACTTATATTTGACTGATTCTTAAGTGGAATTGAGGCTATTTGTGGTTTTAAGCCTAAAAATAACATCAGGTTTTTATATTTTGATTTAAATTGTAAAGATCTTCGAGTCAAAAATATATGTATCTTATTCCTATGTTCTTATATTACAACTATGTGATCTTGCAGAAACACAAAATTATTGCCTGAAAATATAAAAGACCGTGTAAGAATGAAGTGAATGGAATACAAAAATGAACAGAATTAATTTTCGATAATGCTAATAAGATTACAAAAACATTTGGAAATTTTGGGGAAGAATTTATTTCATTAAACCAACTCATGATTATTTCATTGTAAAGAATTATTGTAGATAGTAGATTATAAGATAATAATAATAATAAATAATAATAATAATAATAATAATAATAATAATAATAATAATAATAATAATAATAATAATAATAATAAGAGAGGGAAAAAATGGATAAGTATCAAATCTGAAAATAGAAATAAGAAAGATATGGGATATGCCAGTGGAAATTGTACCCATAATCATAGGAGCACTAGGCACGATCCCAAGATCCCTGAAAAGGAATCTAGAAAAACTAGAGGCTGAAGTAGCTCCAGGACTCATGCAGAAGAGTGTGATCCTAGAAACGGCGCACATAGTAAGAAAAGTGATGGACTCCTAAGGAGGCAGGATGCAACCCGGGACCCCACACTATAAATACCACCCAGTCGAATTGGAGGACTGTGATAGAGCAAAAAAAAAAAAATAAATAAATAAAATAAAATAATAATAATAAATGACTTTTCTGTCTTGGGCCAAACTAGCCATTCTTACGAACTGCCTATTCTTGAATCTCTGTTTATTAGGCAGTTAGCGCCCAAACTGAACTCGCTCACTTCCTCTGTTCAACTGTACTTGACCTAAACGATTGTTGTTGTCTTCCACACACTCTGGCCGAGGGAACCGAGATGTGAGGACGAGGCTGACGTTCTCTCCTCCTTTTCGTGTTCTTTCGTCACCCTTATATTTCAGGAAACAGATGGATGGCTGAAGGTATCGTTCAGATGGACTTAGCCCTCACGAACAGTGATTCAAGTGATACTTTTTATCCAGTTGGAAAGCCTAAAAAGAAAAACGAAACCAAGAAGAAAAACAAAGATAGTCTGCAGAACTTTGGGTCATGTGGGATCTCGTTTGTGGTAGACCAGGGTAATGACGAAACAAAGGCTAGCAAGAAAAAGAAAACTTTAACGCATCAAGATGGGAAATAAGACGATGGTGATATTCAGCCAATTCCACTTTGGTGGTGATAATGGGAATGAAGAGGCTCCTAAGGTAGGTGTTGTACCTAGAAAATGACTGTCCTTTCCAAATAACCACCAAATGGACTGCAATAACAAATTACAATGTACATTTAATTTTTACAAAGCTCAACCTGATTTGGAGGTGCTATTTAAAGAAGGCAACTATAGAGAATATGTTACTGCGAAAAGTGAAGTAGCCGTGGAATATTTGACAACTAAAAGTTTTGATGGCGTTGTATTAGAAAAGCCCAATGTTTTGATGCTGACCTCCTCCTAACTAATGAGAGAATCGGCAAGATTTTCCCCAAACCACAATGATTGCTGTATTAAAATGTGATGATAGCTAGGAGAATGTCAGTTAGGAGTACCTCAAATATGAAAGAGAGAGAGAGAGAGAGAGAGAATTAGTCACAGGAAGTCTTGAACAGTAGCCATAACACGCGCAAAGTTTTAATCTCGGCGCTCCCATAAAAATCTTCACCTGTGACATGACCTCTGCACTCTTGCCGGAAACTCGACATTTCCGGCGAAGTTATAAGTTCCACCCACAGGGCGAGGAATCAAGTCAATCCATCACACCTAAAGGACGGCGTTAGATAACCTACAACCAATATGAATGGCCAACAGGAGGGACAAAAAGTTTATCCCCGCCTATTCTATGTGGAACATTCTCCGTTGTAAAATCTTAGAGAATCCAGCTGCGAAGGAGAAGAGCAACAGTTGGAGAAAGAAAGGACCGCCGGACATCCGCGATGAAAGTAGGTCAGCTACCCAGAGATTCCCAGAAAAACAAAGTGAAACGAAAGGCAGAAATAACAATCCTTCATATAGAATGAATAATAAGTACCATGATAATTCCAGACAAGTAGGGAAATATACCCAAAATACTAAAATACTAAAATACTAAAAGAAAATGGAATCTGAACCAGAAAGGAAGACATAATCATTCAAGGAATGGGCCACCCATAACATATAAGCCTGGTCAATCTTCAAACACAAGTAACTCAAATCAAGTGAACTATTCAGCTCAAGGAGCGAGACCAAAGGCGGCATGCGAAAACTGTGGGTATACCAATCATTCCACTAACGAGTGCAGAAAGCCTAGAATCTGTACAGTTTGCAAGAGGGCCGGGCATTTAACTAAAAACTATTGGTTCAATAATAAGGAAACCCATAAGGTAGTTGTAGAAATAAGTCGCCTTAATCCAAATAATTCTTCAAGCCAGTGACAATTAACCCCTTTATAGAAGGAAGAAAATAAATCCCTTCAAGATGATGAAAGAGAAAAAGAGGAAATAGCTACAATGGGAAGTGAAGGTTCACCCGCACTTTCATATTTAAATAGCAAAGAAGTAGTATTCTCCATGAAAGAATTTATAATCAGAGAGGATCTGCCTGTTGTAAAGATTCCAATAAATGGAAAGACGTGTACTGTACTTATAGATTCAGGTAGTACCGTAAATATAATAGATAAATAAATTTTTACCTGATATTTAGGCATTGCAGAAACTCTGATTCAGGGTCAAAGTAGCTATTAAACGAATAGCGGGTAAATAAATTAAAAGTCTAGGAAATGTGAACTTAGAAATAGATATTTTGTCTCACAAATTTGTTGAAAGTTTCCTAGTTCTAGAAGACAGATTTTTCCTGAACAAGTATTGTTCTCATTTTATTTAATGAGGACATGCGGAATAATACTTGATAGTCATGAAGGAAATATTAGCCTGAAACAGGATAATCGCAAGAGCGTATGTTTCATGCTTGACAAAGAAAAGTCTCGCCCAAATTTGATCAATTTGTCTGAGACAGTTTCGACAAGCGAGAGAGACATACGGGAAAAGCAGATAAGTAACAAGAACAAGCAAGATTAAATAGAAACACATAGAAAAAAGATTTCCCACCATTACAGAACGCAGATTCAATGAGATGTGCACATAAGGATAATATATACGCAGATACAAGTAATTACTCAGATATAAATAATGGTGACCACATAGACTGAAAATAACGAAAATCAAGATGCCTATACAGATACATGTACTAATAATTGTAGCATTGTAGTAATGAGTTATGACAACAAGGGAAAATATTAAATGAAGTATTACCATTAGATGAAGTAAATAAATCAGATATAAATATTATAATAGAAGTAACAGAAGAAACCAAGGAAAATGCATAACTTTGTTCTTTTACAGATCTAGAAGATCAAGAGATATGTAGCATTAGCACAGCTGATGATAAAGTACAATTTATACTCAATAGAGCACTAACTTAAGTTACTATAGTTGTGCACTCCCAAGTAATATATATATATATGTATATATATATATATATATATATATATATATATATATATATATATACATACACACACACACATATATATATATATATATATATATATATATATATTATATATATATATATATATATATATACATATATATATATATATATATATTATTATATAATATATATATACACACATATATATATATATATATATAATATATATATATATATATATATATATAATATATATATATATATATATATACATACACACACACACAACACACATAATATATATATATATATATATATATATATATATATATATATAGATATATATAGATATATATATATATATATATATATATATATATATATATATATATATATATATACATATATATATATATATATATATCTATATATATATATATATTATATATAATATATATATATATATATATATATATTATATATATATATATATTAGTGTAACAGACATTCCTTGTATGTCTGTTTTAAGGCCTCAGTTTTAAGAAATCTAAAAAGAAACACACTAATATTGGTAAAAGGAAATTGGAAGCCAGACCACCCACGTCGGCGCACGGACCCTGCACTCCTACATTCCCTAAAGGTTGGTCATGGTAGGTTTTTCAATTTCACTTCTCCTACGAAACTCTTCCTCCTCCTACAGCTTAATGATCCTCTCATTGTCCCATTTTTTCTGAATCTGTATGCTATCGTCTCAAATTTCTATTCCAGGTAAACCATCAGCAGATCAGAGAAACACTGGCACCCAATTGTGATAGATAAAAGACAAAGATGAGGAGAGTGATATAAGGCAGCAACAGCCACTGCTGTGAGCATCACCACCGAAGTCGGGTCCCTGTCCAGACCAGCCTCTGTGCCAGGTGCTTTCCTGCCACTGTGTTTACTCTTGTGTGTGGCCGACAAACTTTCCACCCAAAATCGTGTCACTTGGAAGCCTGGCACTACGTTCAAGACTCTGATCATCCAGAGGACAAAGATACAGTGGATTTAGAATTTGTTTCGATGCACAATTCTCTAACTTAATTTCCACTTGTTCTCATAATAAACTGAATCCCCTTGCTTCTCCTTCAGAGAATATGTGAAGTGGAAAATATTTGTGATTCACTACCATAAGTGTTCATTCATTTTGCTATCTCGTAACAGTGTTAGCTTACTTACCCTCTCTGCCATAAGCAAGTCCAAGTCACATTAATTGTGTTTTAAATCGAGCATTACAGTGCATCCTTAATTTGCATAATAGGAGACCGTGGACATCGTGTACATCGCCTGTGTTCCCACAGTGCCAGGGTGTTCCTACTTTCTCTTCCAGCTGGCGAATCTGCTAACACAAGGCACCAGCAGTCAAACACACAAAAGGGCATTAAAAGAGTAATTCCTTTAAGGAAATGGTGTGTGAGAGAGTGGGACGAATTTGCCCGTATCTTTATTATAGATGAAAACAAAAAGAATTCGCTTTCTTCTGGGTTTCCAAGAAAGATGGTGTAGTATGAGGGATCCTCATTGCAATATGAAACGTATGTCACACCATGATTTATATACAATTAATCTACAAGTGTCGTTAATATCCAATTCAAGCTGCTTCGGGAGTATCCCTGAAAGGAAATAATTACTGAAAGGAGTATTTTTATACAAATGGATCGATACTGAAGGGTCTTGAACATTCGACCCAGTACCTTCCAACGATTCCAATAGACGGTAACCACTGAACTATCAAGTTGATGCCGAATCTGCTGTACTAATTATGATAAAAATTTCAGAAAAAGAGCTATGTGTTCCAAATGTACCAATTAACTATCATAGTGGAGCGGAATTAATGACAATGCTAAGTACAATTCCCCCGCTGTCAATGGGTAAACAAGTACGAAAGATAACGGCATTAACATATACATCTCTTGAGGGCCCAGTGGTTACTGTCAACTGGATCAGTAGATACAAGTGGCTTCATTACATAAGTGAATAACACAGGAAAATGAAAGACAGAAGTTCAGTAACAAGAGCTTTCGCGTGTGTTGTATTCATGAATCGTCAGGGCATAAATGAAACGCAGTTTGAAAATAAGGTTACAGAGTAAACAAAAAGAACAAGAATATCAGATGGTTGATTGTTAAAGGGTAATAAACCATAAGATAATACAGGATAATCCGGGGTCACGCGGTCTCAAACTGAAATCATCAACACAACCATAAGAGAAATGGAAGCTTAGCCATACAAAATCCAGAAACACGTATAAAACTGAATACCATATGTTTAATTGTCAAATGGTTATAAAAAAAAAAAAGAGATCCGGGATCACACAGTCACAAACTAAAACTAAACTTAACCATAAGGTATACGGAATCTTGCCCAATCTAAATCCAGAAAAATGCCTAAAACTAAATGCTAATTTGGTTGCTTATATTTGTCTACAAATCCTTTTTTTTTTTTTTTTTTTTTTTATGAGGGCATCAAGTTTATTTGACTTAATAAAACAAGTATCAGTAATGTTCATATTAACTTGTCGTTTACGATACTAGAGATCTACCTTCACTCCAGTTAATAGGATGATCTAAATCTCTGCGAATAATGCATTCGATATTTGGCCAAGTCTCACCTCGCAATGAAAGTGATTTTCCAGTTTGTCCATAATATATTTTATCACACTTTTCGCAAGGAATTTCATAGATACAACCCGAAACCTCTTTAGGAGAATTTTTTATTACTAAACTTTTAACATTAAAATTACTGTAAACAACATTTATGTTGACAAGCTTTAAAATTCTAGGAATTTCTAAAAACCTTTCATCATACAGTAATTTTAGAATGTTATGTTTACCAAGTTCAAGTTTGTTATTAGTTAAATAAAACGTTTTCCTGGCTCCTTTCCATGCTAAATCTATAAAGGTTCTTGGGTATTTAAATTTCATTGCAATATCATAAATAGATTTAATCTTAGCGTCAATGAACTGCGGGCTACAAACGCGCAAAGCCATTAAGAACATCATATAAAAGACAGAGAATTTAACATTTTGATGATTGGTGGAATAATAGTGAACAAAGGAGGCTGAAAAGGTTTAATTTCTACCATGTCTATATTCAGTTACATCACGAAAATTCAAATTACAATATCTGTCTTCCTCTACAGTAAATTTTATAGAAGGGGGTAAATTATTTAGTCCCTTCTATAAAATTTACTGTAGAGGAAGAAAGAAATTGTAATTTGAATTTTCATGATGTAACTGTCCATAGAAATGATAGAAATTTCACCTTTTCAGTTTTTCGAAAATCAATTAACATTGCCTCTTTTGATCATTATTACTCCAATCACCATCAAAATGTTAAATTCTCTATTTCTTCTGGGATTTTCTTACGGGCATTATGTGTCTGTAGCCAGCAGTTTATTGGCACCGAGATTAAGACTATTTATGATATTGCCTTGAAACTTAAATACCCAACGACTTTTGTAGATGTGGCATGGAAAAGAATAGGAAAACATTTCATTTAACGAATGACAAACTTGAATTTAGTAAGCATAACATTCTAAAATTACCGTAGGATGAAAGATTTTAGAATTTTCTAGAATTTTAAAGCTTTTTAACATAAATGTTGTTTTCAGTAATATCAATGTTAAGAGTTTAGTAATAAAAAATTCTCCTAGAGATGTTCCCGGCTGCATATATAAAGTTCCTTGTAAAAAGTGTGATAAAATATAATACTGACAAACCGGAAAATCCCTCTTACAACGAATCAAACAACATCAATATTCTGTGAAAACTGGACAAATATCGAATGCATTCTTCGTACATATAAGAGACTTAGATCATCCTATTATCTGGAGTCAATGATACAGTTAAAAATGATATCATTGAATCTTGTTTCATAGGATCATATAATGGAAGTTTTCTAAATTTAAGTCTTGGTTTATTTAAACTAGAAGCCTTCATAATGAAAAAAAGCTGTAGATAAATATAATCAGCAAAATGAATATATTCAGTTTTATACATATCTTTGGCATTTGTATGGCCACGTTTTAGTTTCTCTTATGGTTAAATCTAGGTTTAAGTTTGTGACCGTGTGATAACCGATAATCCTGGAGAACCTCTTTGATTTCTTTTAACCATCTAGTATTCTTGATCCTTTTGTTTAACTCGTAACTTTCTTTCCAACTGTATTTCATTCGTTCCTTGACAATGTCTAAGGCAGAAATCCAAGCGCTTTCGTCTTTACTATCATTTTTCTGTGGTATTCGCTTATCTAATGAAATCACGGGCATCTACTCTTTTTTTAAGTATATATATATATATATTATATATATATATATATATATATATATATATATATATATATATATATATATTATGAATAACTTGATAACGAAGTATATAAAACGCGATGCTATGTATAAATAAGGTGTATTTGCCACGAAGGAAAAAAAATGAAAAAACAAGATAGCCGAGTACTTTCGGTCCTATTCGGACCCTTTACTAAGGCATACTGATTTTACAAAGAACACCATAGTCAAAAGAAGGCTTAATATACAAACTGACACTACCATATTAGCCATAAGGGCGATTTTCACTCTACAGAGAGGAGGAGTCGCCGTAGGCTAGCCACACCTTGAAGGATACCCGTAGTAACAAGTGATTCTTCCAGAAAAACAGTACATTTTGAAAACAACACGGGAGCATATACAATTTAATATCATGAATTTTTTACACAAATTTTCCCAATAAAAATTATTATTAATGAAAAGACGAAAGAAAATATAAATATATATACATATATCGAGCAAGAGAAAGAGGGAGAGAGAATATCGAACCACAGAGAGAGAGAGAGAGAGAGAGAGAGAGAGAGAGAGAGAGGGAGAGAGAGGAGATATAGAGAGAGAGAGAGAGAGAGAGAGAGAGAGAGAGAGAGAGAGAGAGAGAGAGAGAGAGAGAGAGAGAGAGAGAGAGAAATAATAACTATATACATGTGGGACTAATTTATTAGTTGTTCATTTATTTTGAGGTCTTTCATAAATATCTTACAAATATATGGGTCCAAGTGGTACATTCCCAGACTAAGATTTAGGTTGTTTTTATTAGTGATTTGTATAATTGCCGATTCCAGTAAATTTCTTGAAACATAATCATTAGATCTAGCAATTACCGAGGTATCACCCCAATTAATACAATGAGATTTTTCACTCAGATGGATAAACAGTGCATTTGAAGTCTGGGCTGTTCTAACTGAATACATATGTTGCTTAATCCGAACACATAAATTTTTACTAGACTGACCAACGTAAAACGATGGGCAATCCTTACAAGGAATTTTGTAAATGATGTTGTTATTTGCTACGGGACTATTCTTAATTAGCATATATTTGTAAGATGTTTATGAAGGACCTCAAAATAAATGAACAACTAATAAATTAGTCCCACATGTATATAGTTATTATTTCTCTCTCTCTCTCTCTGTCTTTCTCTCTCTCTCTCTCTCTCTCTCTCTCTCTGTCTCTATATCTCTCTCTCTCCCTCCCTCTCTCTCTCTCTCTCTCTCTCTCTCTCTCTCTCTCTGGTTCGATATTCTCTCTCCCTCTTTCTCTTGCTCGATATATATATATATATTTATATTTTCTTTCGTCTTTTCATTAAAAATAATTTTTGTTCGGAAAATTTGTGTAAAAAATTCATGATATTAAATTGTATATGCTCCCGTGTTGTTTTCAAAATGTACTGTTTTTCTGGAAGAATCACTTGTTTACTACGGGTATCCTTCAAGGTGTGGCTAGCCTACGGCGACTCCTCCTCTCTGTAGAGTGAAAATCGCCCTTATGGCTAATATGGTAGTGTCAGTTTGTATATTAAGCCTTCTTTTGACTATGGTGTTCTTTGTAAAATCAGTATGCCTTAGTAAAGGGTCCGAATAGGACCGAAAGTACTCGGCTATCTCGTTTTTTCATTTTTTTCCTTCGTGGCAAAAACACCTTTATTCATATAATATATATATATATATATATATATATATATATATATATATATATATATATATATATATTACTCTTTTTTTATTATTTATATGTCAAAAGAAGCAATCCTCGCAGTTACAAGATAAAATAAACGAGAGAGAGAGAGAGAGTGAGATGGCTGGTAGATAGGCGGTTAGAAGGTTAGAACGGATCTAAACTAGGTTTAAAAGAGGTCGCAACTCGGGGCTGAATGGAAGCTGCAAAAACACTTAAGTACTGCCTACAGTGCTCCGCTAAAGGTACACTGCAAGCATTACGCCGCAAAAGGTACACTGCAGGCATATTGAAAGAGAGAAAGATTGGAGTAAGTTACAGAGTGCGAAGAGAGAGAGAGAGAGAGAGAGAGAGAGAGAGAGAGAGAGAGAGATAAGAAAGTGGAGTTAATTTGAGAGAGAGAGAGAGAGAGAGAGAGAGAGAGAGAGAGAGAGTCATACAACTATATAGATAAGAAGACTCTTTTGTATGCTTGTCCTTTAAATGACTTAAACTTTTAATGAGTCCGTAACTTTGCCCTTGACAGGAAGCCTTGAAAGTCGCAGTCAGTCATTCATTTGCTATATTTCACAACAACGTTTTAGCTCATCTCGAATGCAGTTCATCTCAGAGTCAACGTCTTCCACATTTATGTGAATCCTTTTTGTATTTTCTCGTCTGACCTGAGATTTTTATTCATGACAATGGTGAAATATATATTAGGTAGGTTTAGCAAAGGAAGTGCACTAGACTGCTGCATGGAACAACACCACGACACTCCTTTTGCATCATATTTTCCGTACCAGCAGAAGAATAAGTCAATCTACGAGACATCCTAAACAATTTAGGGGCAAATTTTCAGACAAAGTTGCATCATTTGACTCAATAAATAGCCAGATAACCAACCAATCCTCTGTACATAAGGGAAAATACAATACAAAAATCTGTCAGAAACCATCCCTTTATATTGACGAAGCTTTTGTTAGTCTCTTCTTCTTGAGCAATTGGCGCTTGAAAAAATAAACTTTATATATGAATAAATGCTGTTTCGTCTTTATTTCATGATCTTCTGCGTGAAGGTTTTCGAGTGACACCACATGGACAGGTCATAATCGAGTGACATCACACGAACAGCGCATAGTGAAGTTCATACAGGTAGATCTGGATAATCGCAGTCTGATGCGATTGTCTCTTACAAACTGCAATCAAACGTAACACATTCGATTAGTTCTGCAGTTTAAAGAGGGAAAACCTGGCAATTTATCCAGACATTTCTAAGAAAACGCAGCTTTCGAATAAAGATGAGAGAGATTTAGTGAAAGTAAGGTAATTTCATCTTGATTTCATTTCTTCCAGATCTCCACAGCGTGCCAAAAAGACGCCTTACGACGTCTGCGAGAAGATGAGGTTTTCCCATGAGCAATAACTCCAAGAATTGGAGTTGAATGGCCAATTTCTGGCGGCCCGGGCAGATTTTACGAGCCTTTCTATCCAAAACAACAATACGTTGTAACCTAAGACTCGAAAAGCAAGCTAGTCTGATACATTATTTTGCACGCTCATTATTCTCATCATAATCGTAGTGCCAAGGCATCCTCTCTGTATGGAAATATTGATTTACTCGTAGCAGTGCACACAGGCACAGTGCACTTTCACCTGAACAATGCTTCGCTTCTCCAGATCTCTCGTGAAATACAACAATGCCCGCGCACGTGACCAGCTTGAATCAGCGCCATCAGTATACAGGTGAGTTGAAGTCAATTCTAAGACTAACACTTTGAGTGGTAGAAAATTTCACCTTGCTGCGAATTTCCCGAGGAATTCGGATGGCTCTCGCAATGAGTGCCGTAAAAAAGTCAGAAATATAGTCATCATTACTAAGCAAATATTCATTATTACTGCTAGCCCACTGCATGACAGAAAATCCCCGACTTCTCTGTATTCTAAGGTTACGGAGGAGCATCGGTTTATTACTTCATAGTTATCGGTTTATTGCTTCATAGTTGCCGCCCCTTGCAGGAGTGGGCGGGAAAAGAAGGTAATTGCAGTATAAAAGGCACGCGCGCTTATCCACGTGGTCATAGTTGGCGCGTGCTCTCCGTCCTCTCTCCACCTATACATACATACGTACATCCACTTTTTGCTTCTGTCACTGTGCAAGACAAGAGGCAGCAGCCCCTTGCTTCTACAGGAGATGGCGCCCAGCTTTTGTTAGGACTAAGGGCAACCCTTGGGTTATCAGACTAACCCCCGGGACTTTTCGGGAAAAGAAATAGACCAGCATTGAGAATGCTAACGCGAATATCGTCGATTCGAAATCTTTGCAGGATGAAATGATTTCTCCAAGCAACAGAAGATAATTAGACAGGCAAGGATTATAAGCGCTCCCGAACTGAGCATTCAAGTTTATTTTGCAAGTGATAAAAGTCTATCCGTGATGTCAGAAAAATCTGAACATTATTTGACTGGCGTTTTATTATTTGCACTTCTGGCGTCAAGCGTCAGTGGACACGGTCGCCTTGTGGACCCCCCAGCAAGATCAACCATGTGGAGGTTGGGCTTCGACACCCCCACCCACTACAACGACCACCAGCTCTTCTGCGGAGGATACTCGGTAAGGCCCTCTCTTTAATCAGCATTCAAGTAACGAAAAAGTATTCTAGAATTATAATATATATATATATATATATATATATATATATATATATATATATATATATATATATATATATATATTGTAGTTCTGGTTCACTTTCTTATGGTCTTATACTTTGTTTATCTGTCAATCTCTCTATCTATCTATATAAGTATCTATATATTCATATGTATACATATATATAGATAGCATATATACAATAGCTTTTTGTGTTTAAACGCCTTAGACTAAATGCGAGAAAGTTTGCACAACAACCGGTTACTTTTCTCGTGTACAAATCCTCCGATCAAAATTATAACAAAGTTATTATATTTTTTATATATATATGCAGACACGTGTATATATATACATACATAGTACATACATACATACATACATACATATAGTATATATATACATATATATATATATATATATATATATATATATATATATATATTATGAATATATATATAGACTATATATATACACACACACACATATATATATATATATATATATATATATATATATATATATATATATATATATATGTATATGAATGTTTGTAAGTTATGCACTTGTACACCCAAGTATTATAGAGATGATCTGATTTTGATTTTAAGTAGAGAACCTGAATATTTGTGGAGAATATGAACAGCAGAATTGGAATCGGGGTGTTTTGACTGTTGTAATGTTTTATAAAGAGGGAAAGGCAAATCATTCTTCTAACTGAAGGTTAGGGGAATGTTTCTCTTCTTTGATATAATATAGAAGACCTCTGGGACGACTAGTATAAATAGGTGTCCTGGATTCCTCTCGTAGTTGAGGTATTCAGCTCCTGCTCTTCCTTGGCTCCCCGTTAATGGCTGGTCTTGCTATCTCCGTATATCTTGGAAATAAATGATACCAAAGGACACAGCTCTAACGAATTCGAAGTTACATTGGTGTGCTCTCAAAAGGATTTAGTTTGCAAATCAATTTCAGATTAAATCCAGTGAAATGTTTTTGGGATTTCCGTACTGTCTTTCCTTTAAAATGTAAAATAGCACAATAGAATAGCAACCGCCGCCTTTGAAGACAAATATCGCACAGGATCATTCGAAACAGACACGCTCATCATAATCTCTTTTTGTCGGAATGGCAAAACAATATTTAATTCATTATATTTACACAGTGAAATTCACGTAAAACTTTTATGACTTTATAATATAAAATGAAACTTATTTTAATGGAACTAGCATGTAATTATAGTTTTCCTTCATATTTACTGTTTTGAGAACAATGTTTGGTATGGTGACGATTTTTAAGAAAATTTTACGTTTTTGTTTTTTTGTATTATTATCTTTAGAAAAAAAATAATTGAGTAGCCTTGTACATTCAGTGCCACATATCCATTACATGACTGTGTCATAATGTCAAAATTATAAAATACATTAACTTTTAGCTTCTTTGGATATGACCCAATTTCTCTTAATTTTGATGTTACATTACTAAGAGTCTAACAAGGTTGTGTTGGTTAGAAATGTGATAGTCCAACTATATTCCGATACAATTGGAAGCTAAATGGAAACATACATACAGGACTTGTGTAAAATTGACTGTTGATTTCGCTGTGATGTGATGGGTTCAGGTTTGAAAGAATTTATGTTCTAAGGTATTCTTTAGAAATTCACGACAGTGTGAAAATAATTCAGGGGCACAACACGACGCACTCGTTCAGACCCCACTCCCCCATACGGCCCCCCCAACCCCCTCACTGTTCTCGTCGTCAATCTTAAATGTTACTTTTGACCCAAAAACAAGTCTTCTGTAATTCTCATGATCTTAGCCCTATTCTATCTGGCATTTTACTGTTTATCCCTATCTCAGTCTATCTTCATTTGATCTCCCGGAACTTGTAAATAGCCACTCTCAAAAAGACTTTCAAGCTCAGAAACGAGAGGGCGGCTGTTCAAGACTTCTATTTCTGAGTGATGTCACAAACAGAGACTTCATGATTTGCTTTGGTAAGTCATTGTGTCATAAATGCAATTGTCCATTACGCTATTTACCCAATTCCTAACCACTTTTCAGCTTCCTTAAGATGATCATTTCTCATCATCTCTCTCATTGTTGTTGATTTCGTTCTCTAAGATCGTCTATGGTTCCACTTTCTTTTCTAAACTTTATTCTGTATCATTGTATTTTCTCCTTATTTGACCGTCGAGTTCTTTGTACTTTGCTTCATCCACGCCCTTATTCATCATAAAGCCTCTTCCCATCTGGCAAAGCCGAATTGCTTTGTTGGATTCTCACTGGCCGAGTGGGTTCCGTACTTGACTAGCAATGTGGTATCCAGAGTTCGGTTCCCGCGGCCGCGCACTGCTGAATCGGAGGAATTTATCTCTGGTGATTAGAAATTAATTTCTCTACATAAAGCGATTCGGATCCCACAATAAGCTGCAGGTCCCATTGCTAAGAAAATAGTTGGTTCTTAGCCTCGTAAAAAATCTAATCCTTCGGTCCAGCCCAAGGAGAGCTGTTAAGCAGTCAGTAACATACAATGAACTTTTTCAGATTAACCTGTCGTCCTTTCTTCTGTCGCGTGCTCTCCTCTCTCTCTCTCTCTCTCTCTCTCTCTCTCTCTCTCTCTCTCCTCTTCATTATTTTTTCCCTTACATTCGTTTTCTTGTTTAACTTCTTTATTCATATGAGAATATACAACTTAATTTA